>NC_044051.1:1104316-1126816 GCF_902167405.1 Gadus morhua | reverse complement strand
TGTCTGTCTCTCGTTCTGTCTGTCTGTCTCTTGTTCTGTCTGTCTGTCTCTCGTTCTGTCTGTCTGTATGCTGTCTGTCTGTCTGTCTGTCTGTCTGTCTGTCTCTCGTTCTGTCTGTCTGTCTCTCGTTCTGTCTGTCTGTCTCTCGTTCTGTCTGAATGTATGCTGCCTGTCTGTCTGTCTCTCGTTCTGTCTGTCTGTCTCTCGTTCTGTCTGTCTGTCTGTCTCTCGTTCTGTCTGACTGTATGCTGTCTGACTGTCTGTCTCTCGTTCTGTCTGTCTGTCTCTCGTTCTGTCTGACTGTATGCTGTCTGTCTGTCTCTCGTTCTGTCTGTCTGTATGCTGTCTGTCTGTCTGTGTGTCTTACCCCTGCCTGTCTCGCCCCCAGTCCAGCCCCTGCATCGCGGTGCTGTCAGAGATGACGGCTCTGGACCGGGAGCGGCAGCAGACCACAGAGAGGTACCCCCCCCCCCCCCATTGTCCTGGCCCTTCCTGGTTCCTGCGTTCCTCCTGACTCGCTTCCCTCCACTCGCTGGGGCTCACTTGTGTTTGTTGGTATTTCTTGTCTTCAGCTCAGCGCCTCCGTCCAGCAGCACGGCCCAAACCCCCCCCGGTGCTGAGCAGGTGAGCGTCTGGAACATCCCAAATGTGAACTCAACTAATTAAAAAATGTGTAGTTAAAGGCGGAACAGTGTTCTGCAACCTTGGGGTCAAAAGTACAGATGCACCGATAGTGAAACGGTGTGCTGATATCGATGTTTAACATGAAAGTTTGGCCCGATGCCGATACTTGGATTTATTTTATTAGTTATTCCACCTTTCGTGGCAGGGAAATAAATACATCTTAATTATAAAGAAAATAACAGATGGTCTTTCAGACCTTCGAATCATCACACGAATCAACACAAATCTAATCATACATTTCAACAACCTTTGGTCGAACCTTTCCACGACAGATTATCTTGTCCTCTAATGTACCGAGAGGCCGTTGGAACTTTACAAGAGAGGCGCGCACACACACACAGCGCCCTCACCCTCTCACAACCCTGCGGCCCCCTCATGTTAAAGACATGCCACTTGAATGGCAGTGAATTGAAATCAATTAGGTTAAGTTTTCTGGTCGCCCCTTAGTGGTCCTTGACGCGGTGGTTAGACGCACCGGTGGGACCACTACAGAATTGATGAGGACATGGGGTGTCAGGTTGTTGAGTTGTGCCACCTAGTGGTGTCATCATGGAACTGCAGTGTGGTTAGACGTGCTCTTGTGTCACTGTACACCGTCACTCTGTGGCACTGCGTCCCTCGTGCATAGTTAATTGGATTGAGACGGCGGTGTAAGGATTTTGTTCGTTAGACACAAAGTTTGAGGGATGTCGAATGGTCCAAAAATTGTTTTGACGCGCAAAATAAATACAGTAAGAGAAAGTTGAAGCAACATTTTTTAGCGTTTCACTCGGTGTGCGTTCCGTCATTCCATTCCAGAGCACAAGTCAGGAGGGATCGGCCTCTCCAACGCTACAGAATGAAAGCTTCGGCACCAAGAAGGCGCGCTCCTCTTTCGGCCGCGGCTTCTTCTTCAAGTCGCGTGGAGCCAAGCGGACGGGCAGCTCTCCAAACCTGGGTGAGTCGGAGAGCGACGACGCCCCCTGCTGGCCGAACTTGTCCATGCGTCATCCCTAGACCAGCGAAAATAGGAATTAAGAAAGTTGTTGGCAAAAACTAAGAAGTATACCTGAAACAAATTAAATATTATTAATCACTACAGTGTCCCTTACTTATTATAATTCTATTTTATTGACGTTTAATATGTTATTTCTTCCCAATCCCTTGCATGGCTCCAGCATTGTTCCGGTCTGCTTCTCTCGCTGTTGCTCCCTACGAAACTCCTGAAAGTAACTGAGTATATGCAGTACATATCTGTCTGAAGTGTACATACTTCCGACAGACTTGACCTTTCGTGCACTGTAGTCGTAAACCACAAGGGTCTGTGTAATCGGTTTGTTTTCTGGGGTCAAGTCTGGGCACTGCAGTGATTGTCGGGTGCAGGCGGTCTCCGTGGTGCCCATGGAGGCCGCCTGGGGCTGGGCTGCCGTCTGGCTGCCCTGGGGTCGGCACTACTGGATGTAGGACGGGATTAGTGCTGATGTAGCAATGCCACCACCTGCTGATGGACTTTCCCTCCTCTTTCTGTCAAAACATTTGAATATATTTTCTTTATTCAAATTCCGAGGTGTTTTTTTCTTCCTATGGGTGTGTGAGGTGTTTCCTGTCTGCCCTCGGCTCATTGGCTAACGGCCCGACCAATCGACATCCAGTTGTCCCTCCTCCTTGTAGTCGGCTCCATCTGCAAACGTCCTGAGTCACCTGGCGGCCATCTTGGTTCTAAACTCCAAGATGGCCGTTTAGAACCAAGGGGATGGGTGGACAAGCATGGTGGTGTGGGGGTCTTTGGAGTCCCCCGTGTGTGTGTGTGTGTGTGTGTCTGTGGTCCTGACGTCTTCCTGTTTCCAGCGGAGGCGGAGCAGAGGGGCACGGACCACCTGGACCTGGCCGTGGCCCCGCCCCCCCCGCCGCGAGGCTCCGCCCCCGCCGGGCCGGACTCCGCCTCCTCACCCGAAACCCGCAAGAAGACCAAGGGGCTGAGGAAGTTCTTTGGCAGGTAACTCATCGCCAGGGGCAACCATGGGGTTCCGATTGGTCCAATGGGCGCCAATCACCTGTACTCGCAATGTCATTGGCTAAGCTCTCTCTCTCTCTCTCTCTCTCTCTCTCTCTCTCTCTCTCTCTCTCTCTCTCTCTCTCTCTCTCTCTCTCTCTCTCTCTCTCTCTCTCTCTCTCTCTCTCTCTCTCTCTCTCTCTCTCTCTCTCTCTCTCTCTCTCTCTCTCTCTCTCAGGATGAAGAGGAGCCACTCTTCCTCGTTGAACCTGGACGACCCGTCAGACTCTGAGTTCAGAAGGGGCGGAGTCAGGGCCACCGCGGGCCCCCGCCTCGGCTGGTCACATGACCTCAAGCAGGACGGCGGGTAGGCTGACCGAGACGGGCCGGGCTCTGTGCGGAGAAAAAGTTTACTTTGGAACTTTTTCTAAAACTTTTTAAACTATTACTTGTGTGTGTTTGTTTGTGCGCCTCCCTGTGTGTGTGGTTCCCTGTTTGTGCGCCTGCGTATGCGTGTGCTTCTCTCCCTGTGTGTGTGTGTGTCTCCCCCCCTGTGTGTGTGTGTGCCTCCCCCCCTGTGTGTGTGTGTCTCCCCCACTGTGTGTGTGTGTGTGTGTGTGTGTGTGTGTGTGTGTGTGTGTGTGTGTGTGTGTGTGTGTGTGTGTGTGTGTGTGTGTGTGTGTGTGTGTGTGTGTGTGTCTCCCCCCCCCCCCCTGTGTGTGTGTCTCCTCCCCCCCGGTGTGTGTGTGTGTGTCTCCTCCACCCCTCTGTGTGTCTCCCCCCCTGTGTGTGTGTCTCCCCCCCTGTGTGTCTCCCCCCCTGTGTGTGTGTCTCCCCCCCCCCTCCCAGGCCTGCAGACCCCCCCTTCCCCCAGTGGAGCAGCGACCAGGTGTGCGGCTGGCTGGCGGCCCAGGGCCTGGGGCAGTACGTGGCCCAGGGGCGGGAGTGGATCCTCTCGGGGCAGACGCTGCTGGACGCGCCCCAGAGCGACCTGGAGAAGGTGGCCGTCGGGACGCGTGTTCGTTCAGTCATAGGGGCGGGGCTCGTTCATTAACAGACGCGTTGCTCGCTGTAAATAAGACCGTCAGCTGCAAATTCTGATTTCCATCTGTTGTCCCCAGCCAGGTCCTAAAAGGGAGCCTAAAAAAGATTTGAAAGCCATTATGAATCACTGATTGGAATAAAGGAAATCATTAATGGAGGCCGATCGGCTCTTCAATGATGTGTTGGTAAACTAAAGTGTCATCTTAAAGTCACAATGTGTGAGTTTGCTCCCCACCCAGTTAGTAGGCGAGACTTTAGGATAAAAAACTCAGCAATGTTGTTCTATCCAGTCTAACCCGCTGATCAGGTGTGTTACGAGAACTAGTGTAGCGAGGCTGGCTGGGTGGTGTGAGCGGGTTCTGTGTCGATGGTCCAATGCCTGTGAACAAAGAGAGGCCGCAAAAATAAGACATTTTGAATTGAAGGAGGTGAATTCCTTTTGATCTAGCATTAATACGGAGCAGTGTCATGCCGAGACAGCCCATGTATGAGGACTTCCCTTCATTAAGGGATTGACGGCAGGTGTGTCCGTGTCTCCTGTGGGTTGCCACTACAGGAGCTGTGCAGCAGTAACCCCCTTCACAGGAAAACCCTCTGTCTCAAAGGGGTATCATTAAGGGACTGACCTGAGGTTGTTGTGGGTTGCCTCTACAGGAGCTGTGCATCAGGAACCCCCTTCACAGGAAGAAGCTGCAGCTGGCGCTCCGGGCCGCGGTCGGCCCGGAGGATGACGACCTCCAGGGGAAGCTCAACCACAACTGGGTCACCCGTGAGTCCACGTGTTCCGGTTCTGGTTTTCACGGGGTTCAAACGCATGTCACCAAAAGGCTTCCTTTTTGGAGGGGATTAGGAGGAACCGTGTAGAATGCCGTTATGCTCTAATCGGCTTAAAAGATTTGTCTGTTTGGTATGAGATCGTTTGGGACCTCGCAAGAATGGCTGCGAAGCACGTCCGTCCTCACGTGTGTTAGCAAACGGTTGAAATGTATAACTATTATGAATTATATATCATTGAATAACTGTTTAAAGATTTGACCAATTAAGGAACAGTGATATCAGTTTTAATTTGAGGGGGAGGGGGAGGGGAGGGAGGGAGGGAGAGAGGTGTTCAAAACAACCTGTGTATTTGTATTCTCTGTATTTGCGTTTAACTTTTCGTCCTTTTTAATAGTATTCATTTGTTTGTTTTATAACTCAATAGTTGAATAGTACAGCACTGTGGTCAACTGTTGTTGCTTTTAAAGGGCTCTATAATAAACTTGACCTCGTACTAACGAGCAGGACTGCACTGTTGCCCCCAGGATGGCTGGACGACATCGGGCTGCCCCAGTACAAGAGCCAGTTCGACGAGGCTCGCGTCGATGGTCGCATGCTGCACCACATGACCGTGGTGAGCCTGCGGGGTTCCCAACTTTATACGCACAGAAGTCAGCGGACAAAGTGGGCGGGGCTGCATGGAACAACAGCTGTGGTCGAAATGGTTCCCTATCACGGATGTGGTGCACTCTACAGGGTGCTCGCCATTTTGTAGCGGTGTTTGAATTCTCAGTGGTTAATTTCATTCACTAAATAGTGCACTTAAAATACCCACAATTTGAGTTTAGAAATGTTCAGCCTAGTGTCCGAATTCTCGTTTGTTCGTTGCCTATATAGTGCACTCTATCATGAACCCTATATAGGGAACAGTGAGTGAGTGAATAGGGAAGGAATGGAGGGAGGAATGCATCACAAGGTGTAAGGTATGGTCTGCCCTTATAAGGTCATAACCACAGGTGCAGAGGGCAGCGTGCGCACGTCTAGAGGAGAGGAGAACAATGCATCGTGTCCATATATGGGCGTATGTTTGTACGGTATGCTGTCATAGAGAGTTTCTGTTCGCTTGTAAACTACTGATAATAAGCAGTGAGTTTTTACTTCAAACAGATACAAAAAAATGTCTGTAAACAAACATCATTTGAATCCACTTTGTTCGCTGGAAAATGTTTGCATTGTTCAGATTCTTTATTGGCCCCGAGGGGAAAATAGTTTTTAATCTCTGAGGAAGACCTGGATCCGACCAAAAACAACCCCGTGGCGTTGATCTGCTGTTGGTCTGCCAGCTCAGTGAAGCCCGCTGGTCTCAACACGCTGGTTATGGCTACAGACGTTATGATCCAGCATTCAGAAGGCATGATCAAACTCATGTTCCTCCCATGTTTCAGATAAATATTGTTGGTTAATTTGTCCACAGTACACAGATTATTGTCTGTGACTTAAACAAACGGGGTTACAGAGAATATAGTATAATAAACCTTTAGGGTCCACAAAGGTGGACATTTCTCACTCACCAGACATAAAAGACATAAACATACAGATATTATCTCAGACATATAATGAACATTTCAGGATAAAAAGAATATAATGCATATGCTTAAATACATAAGCATACGGGCTGATGTCTGAGCCCTATCTGTCTGTCCCCCGGGGTTAAAGCAGAGGGCTCCGAGCCCTGTCTGTCTGTCTTGTCTTTCTGTCCCCCTTAGTGAGCCATGTGTGTCCGTCTGTCCCACTGAGTGAGCCGTCTGTCTGTCTCCCTGAGTTAGCTGTGTGTGTCTGTCTGTCGGTCCCCCTGACTGACCCGTGTGTCTGACCCGTGTGTCTGTCTGTCTGTCTGTCTGTTCCCCTGACTGACCCGTCTGTCTGTCTGTCTGTCTGTCTGTCTGTCCCCCTGACTGACCCGTCTGTCTGTCTGTCTGTCTGTCTGTCTGTCTGTCTGTCTGTCTGTCGGTCCCCCTGACTGACCCGTGTGTCTGTCTGTCTGTCTGTCTGTCTGTCTGTCTGTCCGTCTCCCTGACTGACCCGTGTGTCTGTCTGTCTGTCTGTCTGTCTGTCTCTCTGTCTGTCTGTCTGTCTGTCTGTCTGTCTGTCGGTCCCCCTGACTGACCCGTGTGTCTGTCTGTCCCCAGGAGGACCTGCTGTCCCTGAAGGTGGGCAGTGTGCTCCACCACCTCAGCATCAAGCGGGCCGTCCAGGTGCTGCGGCTCAACCGCTACCAGCCCAACTGCCTCCGCCGGCGGCCGTCGGACGAGGTAGGGGACGGGCCGCGCCCCAAACACACCACGACATGGGTCACCGCGACACATCGACTGGTCTACGGGCGGGCAGAGGGAAGGCATTCACAACTGTCGTTGGTTTAATTTAGCTAACGGACAAACCAGACCAGCTAGCTTGCTGCTAGCTTGCTGCTAGCTTGCTGCTAGCTTGCTGCTAGCTGGCTGCTAGCTGGCTGCTAGCTGGCTGCTAGCTTGCTGCTAGCAGCCAGCTAGCCGGCCTGGTTTGTCCGTTAGTTAAATTAAACCAACTGTTGTGGGTTTAATTTAACTAACGGACAAAGCAGGCAGGCTAGCTGGCTGCTAGCTTGCTGCTAGCTACTTAAATTATACAAGCCTGGTTTTAAACTGCCCTACATGGTCATCCAATACACGCACAAATATATAGTTGTCGGGCGCCCAGGTGGCTCATGGAGTAGAACGTGTACCATACAGGCTCAGTCCTGACCGCAGTGACCCGGGTTCGATTCCTCCCGTGGTCCTTTGATTCGTGTGCTCCCCTCTATCTCCCATACCTTGCTCTCTATTTTACTGTATAAGAAAGCATAACAATGCAAAAATAAAAATATATATACAGCTGTTCAATTTCATGATTCACTGTAGAATATTTCTTTAAGTGCATTAAAAAAAAGATGTAGTTGTGGAGGGGGCCGTCTCAATGAGGAACCTTCCTGATCTCCGAGTCCTGCGTCTGTTCCAGAACAACATCACTCCGGCAGAGGTGGCCCAGTGGACCAATCACAGGGTGATGGAGTGGCTGCGCTCCGTGGACCTGGCGGAGTACGCCCCCAACCTGAGGGGGAGCGGGGTGCACGGGGGACTCATGGTGAGGGGGGAGGGAGGGAGGGAGGGGGGGGGGGGGGGGGGGAGAGGGGTTGGAGGTAGAGAGAGAGAGGGGGGGGGAGGGAGGGAGGGAGAGGGGTTGGAGGTAGAGTGAGAGGGGGGGGAGGGAGGGAGGGAGGAAGGGAGGGAGGGAGAGAGAGAGAGGGAGGGAGAGAGAGAGAGGGAAGAGAGGGAGACTCAGGAAGTGCTTTGAGGCTGCAGGAGCCCAAAGCAGATGAAGGAGCAGCGTGGTTCATATTTGTGGCATGAAGCAGAATAATCCATTGAACCCCATTGTTTTGGGGTACAGTACCATAGGGGCGTCATTCATTAGCTTGCTTCGAATAGGACTCGTTGTGGTCCGCTGGACAGATTCTGTGTACACCATCCTGTACCTTCATGGCCGTCGGGTCTGGAACTGGGCTGTAGTCTCTTTAGTACTCAATAGACCACAAAGATGGCCTGACCACCCCCCCCCCCCCCCACCCGGACCAAACGCCCCTAACTGTCCTCCGCCCCCCCTCCCTGGAGGTGCTGGAGCCGCGCTTCAACGTGGAGACGCTGGCCCTGCTGCTGAACATCCCCCCCAGCAAGACGCTGCTGCGGCGCCACCTGGGGACGCACTTCACCCTCCTGACCGGCGCCGAGGCCGGCCGCAGCAAGCAGGACGGCCTGGAGAACCCCGACTACAGCCTGCTGACCGCCACCGCCCGGGTCAAGGTACCGCTGCACCCCGTCTGACCCCCCAGGGTCAAGGTACCGCTGCACCCTGTCTGACCGCCAGGGTCAAGGTACCACTCCCCCCCCCGTCTGACCGCCAGGGTCAGGGTACCGCTCCCCCCTTACTGCTCCACCTTAACTCTCCCCTGGTCTCTCTCTCCCTCCCCTGGTCTCTCTCTCCCTCCCCTGGTCTCTCTCCCTCCCCTGGTCTCTCTCCCTCCCCTGGTCTCTCTCCCTCCCCTGGTCTCTCTCCCTCTCTCCCCTGGTCGCTCTCTCTCTCTCCTGGTCTCTCTCTCTCCCCTGGTCTCTCTCTCTCTCTCTCTCTCCCCTGGTCTCTCTCTCTCTCCCCTGGTCCCTCTCTCTCTCCCCTGGTCTCTCTCTCTCTCCCCTGGTCTCTCTCTCTCCCCTCCCCTGGTCTCTCTCTCTCCCTCCCCTGGTCTCTCTCTCTCCCCTGGTCTCTCTTTCTCTCCCCTGGTCTCTCTCCCTCCCCTGGTCTCTCTCCCTCTCTCCCCTGGTCGCTCTCTCTCTCTCCTGGTCGCTCTCTCTTTCTCCTGGTCTCTCTCTCTCCCCTGGTCTCTGGTCTCTCTCTCTCTCTCCCCTGGTCTCTCTCTCTCCCTCCCCTGTCTCTCTCTGACCCTCCCCTGTCCCCCCCCAGCCCCGGAGGCTCTCGTTCGGGGGCTTCGGCACCCTGAGGAGGAAGCAGCCGGAGGACACCAGTGACTACGTGTGTCCCATCGACGTGGAGATGCCCAAAAACGCCAGCTTCCAGCAGGGCCTCCCCAGCTATGGCCAGCTGGCGCAGGTACCTGGGCTGGATAGGACAGAGCTGTGGTGAGTTCGTCCTCTTACCTTCACGGCGCTCGTCTGACCTGTGTGTTCCTCTTGCTCTGTGCAGATGGAGGACTCTGAGGGGACCGTCAGACAGATCGGGGTGTTTTCTGAGGAGATTAATAATTTAACGGTGAGTAAGATTCCTCCAATACTGCATCAGACTTCTTTGGTAACACTTTGCAATGAGGGTGCGTGCATTATTTAACCAATTTGTTAACATTAGTGGATGCAGTGGGTTAATCAAAGGGGTTTCGCTATTGATTACATCTTTAAAAAAAAAAATTGACCAGCGGTAGTAAACTGTCAAAAGAAATGGCGATAAAGGTTTCACAGTAACTCAGTGTTGACTTGCCACTGTGGAAACACACGAACCAAAACCTCCCTCTGAAAGCCTCGCCCACACGCACAAATGAGTTTCCAAACAGGAAACAAGGTGTAGCTCCGCCCCTTCCGGCCCAGGCTCTGGTCTGCCTCCCCACAGAGGTTCTGCTCAACAAACAGGACGGCTTAACGTCATGGAAACCACTCGTTTATCTCGAGAGACGACCAGATAACCAACAGCAGTCCAGATCTGTCCGAATGCGTGATGTCACCAGTCCCCTAACCAATGGCAGTGATCCTCACTCCTGATTGGCCAGGAAGTTGTCTGAGGGGTCATGTGGTGGTTGGGTTTCAGAACATGCTGCAGGGGGACGTGTTCATGACAGAGGTCACCGAGGTCGACGGAGGTCAGGGGGACGTTCCCGTGTGAAGGAGTGATGACACTGCATCCCGCTGCTCAGCTCAGCTCAGCTATTACCAAGAACCTTGAGGTCCCTCCCTCTCTCTGTCTCTCTCTCTCTCTCTCTCGTTAAACTGCATGAACTGAGAATGTGACAACCTTTACCTTAATGGTAACCCCCATCTCAACCACCATTATTTTATCAGTTATCTTTGACTGCATCTTCGTTGAGATATTATTTAAAACCAAAAGTGTTGGCCATGCCTCTATGTATTACGTATTTTGAACCTTCTTGTTACGGCTTTTAACCAGATGTATGTCTGGCTACGTTAGACTCTCCGTTAAAGTGTGTTACTCCCGTCAGGCTTGCATATCTTTATCAGTGGTACTTACAATCACCAAGTATTATCTAAGAAAATAAAAGGACATGTATACCAAACCTTTTTCCTGTTCATGAGTTTCCGGCTCTAAGCACAATTTCGCCAGAACCAGTGAGGTCAAAAATGTTATTTTTTAATTTTTGCTAATAAAAATTTACAAATGGCTACATACTTGTCTTGTGTTGATAATGTATAAGGAAATCTAGAGACATCCACCACAGGAACTCTAGTTTTAATTGTTTAAGGATTCGAATGCTATATTGTTTCCCATTCTTATGAAAAACATACTTATGTAAGTCACTTTGGATAAAAGAGTAAGTGCCCTACATGTAAATGTAAAGCCCATTGAGGTTATATCATATTTGTATATAGTATATAAAAAAGACGCACTTTGAATAATGCCAACAGATTCGTAGAATTGTTGAACATAAAACATCAGTAGTTTTCTGCCTGGTCCTTTTCCCACACTAGGGCAAAGGGGGGCAGCAATGGGCCAACGACCACACGGGGTCGTCGCATCCTCAAATGAATACAAAATACAATAACGAACGAACAGGACATAACACCATTTTTATATGTCTATGTATTGCACAGTAGGCAATACAAAATCAAGCTGCCGTCCGATGATATAAAGAGTCACCCACAAGTAGGAAAATCGGTATTCCACCAAATATCTTACACTAGATTGTGATTGTAATGATGTGTCGTGTAGACGTAATGTTTTATTAACAGGAAGTCAATTAACCAAACGAAGGTAAACGCTCGTCCGTCCGACATGTACCGTCTCATAACAATGCCATCTCCGAGAGAGGACCTTCTTATGACTACGGTTTAACAAATACATCCTACAAAAACGATCGCCCGAGAGATAGAAAAACACATTACAGGTAAAACGGGTCCGCCGCCGCAGCCGCCCTGCGTGTCATCGGCGCTTACGTCACGCACGGTCACCGGAAAAGACCGCGGATTGGCCCCGCCCTCCCACCGCGGATCGCCCCGCCCCCCACCGAGTCCATCAACCCGAAGAGAAGAAGACTCACGGCTAAAAATACCTCAGCTAGCTCAAGATGGCTGGTCTGCCCCGTAGGATTATAAAGGTAAATATCAAGACACAAGCGGGCGAATCATTAAGACCCATTTATCACATTTCATGACGTGTGTTCCTCGATATCGGCACGTGTAGCGTGCGGTCCGACGTTAGCCTGACGTTAGCACAGCCCTCACTCACTGAGCTAACCTGTTAGCACGACTACAAGCGCTATCACATTAACTCACTTAAAAGGCAAATGTTGGCCCGACTGAGGCTCCTCTCACGTCAGTCCGGGGAACAGGCTAGGTTAGCACGGCTACTGTCGGCTAATGTAGCTTAGCGAGCCAATGTTGATGCGGCTAGCGCTAGCACGTCAGCTCACCAGGCTAACGTTAGCGTGGCTACTGCCGGGTTTCTCACTTTAACTCATTTACCAAGCCTGACGTTCACAACTATTCAGTTAGATCAACGCACGTTTTTATAAGTACTGGCTTTAGAATAATAGTATATGTTGTCAATAACCGGCGTATATTGTACAGTATTGTCTAATATGTGGGTATGTGGTGTATGTGTCCACAGACAGCTAGTAAACAGTGCGTTGACTAGATACCAAACCCTGCCCTGGCTGAGGTTAGCAGGTTTACTAGTGGTACTTAGGGATTTCTCGTACATTTGAAACCGTCTTTAATGTTAGAAAAAATAAACCCAAAGATTTAAATCAATGCAACAAAACGAAAGCATTAATCAAGGAGAGTGACGGAGGAGGATGTCATTTCCTCAAAAGATAGTACAGTAGCGGACATGTAAATGTGATGCATGTAATGACTATAAAGGCCGGCTGTATAAAGGCCGCATTCTGGGTACTTTATTGTGATACATACTTTGAAATCAGACATTGATCAGAAATATTTTTTTTGTAATTCGATTTAAAAGTAATAATATTCAATATTGGAGGTTAGTATTTCACTGTCCACGGTCCACCTGGTGGTAAGGTGTCTAACCCCCTAGGTCCCTTACCCCTAACCCCCTAGGTACCTTACCCCTAACTCCATAGGTCCCTAACCCCTTACCCCTAACTCCTCAGGTCCCTAACTCCTCAGGTCCCTAACCCCCTAATCCCTAACTCCTCAGGTCCCTAACCCCCTTGGTCCCTGACCCCTAACCCCTTGGCCCCTCACCCCGTGGCTCTAGTCGTCAGCTGGGTTAAACAGCCGACCCGTCCTCCTCTGTTCAGGAGACTCAGCGCCTCATGGCGGAGCCGGTGCAGGGCATCATGGCGAAGCCGGACGAGGGCAACGCACGCTACTTCCACGTGGTCATCTCCGGCCCCCAGGACTCGCCCTTCGAAGGGGGCACCTTCAAGCTGGAGCTGTTCCTCCCGGAGGAGTACCCCATGGCCGCGCCCAAGGTCCGCTTCATGACCAAGATCTACCACCCCAACGTCGACAAGCTGGGCAGGATCTGTCTAGACATTTTAAAAGGTGAGGTCGCGTCTCGGAGCGGGGGCGGCGCCGAGTGTCTCCGGAGGGGCCGATGGGGCGCGGGGCGCAGACCACCGACGCGTACCGGGGTCGGGCCGTCGTCTCCATGGTGATTCTAGATTAGGATCAAACGATCCGATCGACGGGGGCTGTTGGGAGCAGAGTCAACCTCAAGTAATAAAGTCAGTTAGGTGAATTAACATTAAGAAGGAGGGAACGCTTTATCCAACATCTACTATCCAACAACGGCGCTCCTTTTAATATCGTGATCCAAACCGTATCCATAACTTTGACTAGTTTATGGAGCGCTGAGCAAAGTGTTGGTGAGCAGCAGCAGAACGGACAGGATCCATGGAAAGGAAACGGCCAACTGGTTTTGGAAATTCACTCGTCACTCGTGCTGATACACGAAGACACATCTCTAAATGAACAGTGGGGCGCAGGTTCTGGAGATCTTATTATACGCAGTAAACAGAGGGAACGTAGTCTCAATCTGTGTGTGTGTATATATATATATATATATATATATATATATATATATATATATATATATATATATATATATATATATATATATATAAAAAAATAATATATCTCAGAAAAACGTTCAACACTCAACGACGTGACTGCGGTGGTTGCTTGCTATAATCCAATTTTGCCCAGCCGGGCCAAACAGATTATTTCCCAATAACTTTTAAAACGCATTAGTCTGCAAAACGCTGTACATTTTTATTGACCAGCTTTGCCAAATGTGCACATTTCGCAAAGTGGGATACGGGACCTTTGTCAGTCAAACGCATTGTTGCAAGTTATATTTTGAAGGAGGCAGAGAACCATTCAGTTCTACGTTTGCGGTGTTGATCGACAAAGTTCTATTGGCGTAGGAATAACAGCGAATAACAGCTCTTCTCTTCAATTGTCATAATACGATCCGTTGACTGTTGTCACAAGCCTACATTTTCTACCAACGACAGATTCATAGGAATAGACAACAGCACTTTCAGTCATTGTTCAACGTGAAATTGAAAGTATTGCTGCAATGCAGTTAGCCCAACGATTTCTGGTCAAACTCCTCCTACCCTCAAAATAACTACCTCTGACTAACTAATCACTCTGCGGTCACATGCCTCTTTGGTGACACAGGGTAGTACATTGGCTGGTTATCTTTCAGATACAGGGAACTAGGGATGGGCATTTGAAGAAATTTCCTTGATCGAGCATCGCTAGAGTTATCGATCAATTATCGATTAATCATTAACTTTTTTCTATAGGCTATATTGAAATTCCCGTTGGTAGAAAATGCAGCATGTTTTTATCAATGAAATCTTTATTCCAACAATAATGTATGGGCCAACATTAATACAATACAGTTAACTTGAAGACCTACAACTGTTTAACAGTTTTAAAATAATAAATACAGGCATTATAGGTTATAGGCCTATGCGGCGCTCGTAAAGTCCGAACAATGCGCCTACAGGCGCTCTAAAAGGTTTGGAAACGATTCAACAAGACTAAATCGGTAGCCTATTCCAATTACAGTAAGTAGCCAACTTATCGGACAACCATAATCAAACAAAGGCAGTAGGCTAAAAGTGGGCATTAAACGGTATAACTGTTTTGAAAAAAACGGGGGAAAAAAGGCCGACATATAATGCCTATAGGCTGCAGCCGGCGCGCGGAAAAGGCTCGCAACAAAAAGATGAGCCACCCATTTACAAACAATTGCATGAACTAGTAGTCTATCTAAAAGCAATACCTTATTGAAGGTATTGCTGAATAAGGCTGAACTTGTTGCTAAAATATCACAGTTTTGGCAAAATGTAACGACTCCAAGAGGCACCAAGCCGAAAGAAAAGCGGAGCGAGAGACAACACATTAAGAAAAAAAAGAGCGACTCACATACGGTGGTGACTGTCCCTACTGTCCATAGCATAACTCCAGCCTACATATTTTTGTTTAGGAATATAAGCATGTTAACATGCTCGCGGGTCAGACGCGAACGCAGCCTTGTAACTGTCAGTTCAGCAGCAGTAAACACCCGCTCTGACGGGACCGAAGTTGCGGGGATGCAGAGGTATTGTCGCGCTAACTTTGACAGGAACCTTCTTCCATTCACTTTCCACCAGTCGGCAGGGTGGTATTTCTCCCACATAGTGATATTCAATTAAATGCTTCAAGACTCACAGTATGCAACACAACGTCCTTTTGGTCGATAACAATATAAATTGATCGACGCATTTCTTAATGATCGATTATCGAGCATCGATTAATTATGCCCATCCCTACAGGGAACCCTTGGAGGTATTGAAAGTATGGAAAAGTCTACAATTCAAACCTTTCAACCGAAGGCCTTAAAAGGCATTGAAGACCCTTGAATATAATTTCTAACAGCCTTTAAGGTTGTCGTGAGAGTAAGAATCCTAAACTTCTAACCAGTAAATGTCAACCGTTTATGTATAGATTCTTACTGGCCTCCCGTACAAGCTGTGGTGACCACTAAGCCATAACTTAAATCGCGTGCAGGACACTTCTGTTGTCCGCAGCACTTGTTTATATAGCAGCAGCTCTGCTATATTGCACCTTCCATACATTTATATCCTCGTAAACCTTCCCCAGGATGAGCAGTGCACTGTTGAGTCCCTTCATCCGTCGGGCTGTGATATCGGTATACCATTGCGGTTTTAAAGAGGCTTAAATTGAACCCTGCAAGTTGAAACCTGCAGACACTCTGAACGCATCTCTGGAGGAGCCTACTTGTAGCTCCACCGGCATAGCGCATTTCCAATCTCTTAATTAGAAAACGTTGTGTAAATGTGAGCAGTGAACACAGTCCTTAATAAGGCCTATTAACGGATGCAGTGATATAATCATTAAAATGTATTACCAGATGAACTCCACCGCCCAGGTTTTCTCTGCCGCCGCTAGAGCAAGGGGGGGGTTGGGGTTACTAGAGTTCACCTGAACCGGAGGGAGACGGCTGCCCAGCGTTGTCACCTCCCAGTCACAGCTCCCAGTCACAGCTCCCAGTCACACCTCCCAGTCACACCTCCCAGTCACATCAGGCTCTTAGACGACATGGTGAGCCAACCGAAGGCCGGAAGCTGGCCTGTTGGGCCCCTCCGCCTGGAGAACCCTGGATAACCCTGCTCCTACTGCGTGTCTCTCCCTGCCTGAACCCCTGCTGGCAGGGACCCCTGCTGCAGTATGGCTGATTTATCAATTGATAGTTCCTTGATCATGTTTATAAGTAATGCAAAACGCAAAACTGCAATATCACGTAGGGTTGCTGCGTCAATGCCAGTGGTTTTGGATCCACTCATTAGAGCAGAGCTTGACTGTAGCTTTAACGTTTCCGAGGAAGCATGGCTTCCATAGTATGAGAGTAGGTATATGCAGGTAGTTCCAGTTATTGAAGGTTGGTCACCGATGGCTCTACCCAGGGATACTGTTTATTATAATCACGAGCATGTGTCACTTCCTCCCAATAAGAGACTAGTTCTCCATATTAAAACAATGTGACCATGGCTTTGACTTTAGATCACAAAGGCAACGGGATCAGGGGGCGTCATTGGAAGGACGGAAGAATCCAGAAATAAACTATTAATGTTTGTTGATGGTCCACCGTTTTGTTTTGGGTAGGAAGTCTGGAACTATTTATGCGCCTCACTTCCTTGTTGTTGTGACCACACCGTTGCCTTGTAACACTTTGGCCTTCCGTTATCTCAACAGAAAACCCACACGTTGACTCATGGCTGTACTCTCCCCTCCCTTACGGTGGAGGTGTTGTGGTATTTGAATGAGAAATAATGATTTTCTTCTAAGCGTGTGTTTTTCTCTGTGGGTGCGTTTGTTTTGTGTTTGCCTCCAGACAAGTGGTCCCCAGCCCTACAGATCCGCACCGTGTTGCTATCGATCCAGGCGTTATTAAGCGCGCCCAACCCAGACGACCCCCTGGCCAACGACGTGGCGGAGCAGTGGAAGTCCAACGAAGCCCAAGCCATCGACACAGGTATGGCCCCGTCTGAATGTGGTTAGCTCCTACCGTACGCGTGGCGTGTTAAACCAGCGCATAGGGTCAGTATAGGACTCGGGTCATTTTGGCGGGAATCTGTTCTGATTTCAACACTATTTAAAATGTATTGGTAACTCCCAGCAGGTTGTCCATGGTAAACCTGTGTACCGTATGCAGAATAACAAAGCCCCTTCCACCTAGCCAGCACAATACTTCACACCCACTGACGCGTTACGGACTCTCACCCCACTGAGAGAGAGTCCTAGGAATAGAGCACCACGGTCTAACCCCACTGAGAGAGAGAGTCCTAGGAATAGAGCCCCACGGTCTAACCCCACTGAGAGAGAGAGTCCTAGGAATAGAGCCCCACGGTCTAACCCCACTGAGAGAGAGTCCTAGGAATAGAGCACCACGGTCTAACCCCTCTGAGAGAGAGTCCTAGGAATAGAGCCCCACGGTCTAACCCCACTGAGAGAGAGAGTCCTAGGAATAGAGCCCCACGGTCTAACCCCGCTGAGAGAGAGAGTCCTTGGAATAGAGCCCCACGGTCTAACCCCACTGAGAGAGAGTCCTAGGAATAGAGCCCCACGGTCTAACCCCACTGAGAGAGAGTCCTAGGAATAGAGCCCCACGGTCTAACCCCACTGAGAGAGAGTCCTAGGAATAGAGCCCCACGGTCTAACCCCACTGAGAGAGAGTCCTTGGAATAGAGCCCCACGGTCTAACCCCGCTGAGAGAGAGAGTCTTAGGAATAGAGCCCCACGGTCTAACCCCACTGAGAGAGAGTCCTAGGAATAGAGCACCACGGTCTAACCCCACTGAGAGAGAGAGTCCTAGGAATAGAGCCCCACGGTCTAACCCCACTGAGAGAGGGAGTCCTAGGAATAGAGCCCCACGGTCTAACCCCACTGAGAGGGAGTCCTAGGAATAGAGCCCCACGGTCTACCCCCACTGAGAGAGAGAGTCCTTGTGTAGAGCGCTGCAGCTCGCTCTGTACTACAGAGGGGGGGTTCCTAAGAGCTCGCCACCCCGTGTACAACCCCGTGTACAACCGCAGCCTGCAGAGGAGGGCCATGAGGACTCTACTAGAGGAGCCGATGGGTGTAGCGCTGCTGTAAGGACAGGGACAGGGAGACTGCATCAGTCACGACAGCACCGCAGGCACCACCCAACTGGAACGGCGTTGGAACAACGAAACCACGGCACACAATGGCTCCTGCGCTGACAGTTCAGAGTCACGGACTGCTTTTCATTTTTGATTTACTCCTGTAAAGTGTGTCTTGGATGTTTTTCCTTTAAATCTTTGTTTTGGTGGGTGCTGTCACCAAAACGTCCCTTTTAGACCCGAGAATGAGTTTCAGAGTCGAGCCGTCATGTCATTGGTGAAAGGTTTTCCGATGCAGAATGTTTACGATCAGGATTCCCAAGGCCGGCCCTCGGCTCTGATTCCTGGTCAAACTTCAGAGGCCATGAGATACATTTGCATGCAACTGCTTGATTAATGTTATTGAAGGTTGTTCAAAACCCATGCAAAACACCACTCGCTCTCTCTGTCTCTCTGTCTGTCTGTCTGTCTCCCTCTCTCTGTCTCTCTCTCTCTCTCTCTCTCTGTCTCTGTCTCTGTCTCTCTCTGTGTCTCTCTCCCTCTCCCTCTCTCTGTCTCTGTCTCTCTCCCTCAGCCCGAGCCTGGACCAGACTTTACGCCGGCAAAAACAATGAAGTATAGAAGCTGTGGAGAAGAGG
Organism: Gadus morhua; assembly: GCF_902167405.1. Lineage (NCBI taxonomy): Eukaryota > Metazoa > Chordata > Actinopteri > Gadiformes > Gadidae > Gadus > Gadus morhua. The sequence goes on along the minus strand of NC_044051.1, from coordinate 1,108,287 downwards.
CGCCTGAATGTGATCTACAACATGATGTACTCCTATTCTGTCAAAGGTCTTATCTTGCATTTACAATTTAATGGACACACACATACAAAAAAAAAAAGGACAAAAAAAACTGCAATCCAACATCTATTTCAAAGACTTATTTGACGAGATTATGTGCTGGCGGTTCTCTGGGTAAACCCTTTATTCCCCCCCATTCTGGAAGCACGTCCTCGTATCTTCTGCTTCTGATACTGTTATATCAATGCATGGGACAGCAGCCGGCTCCTCCTCCTCCTCCTCTTCCTCACCACGTGTTCAGACAACACACCGCGTCACATCCCTCATTCAACACCAACACACAACTAACATCTCCATGGCACTGTCGTCAACCCGGTCGTGTCTGTCTGTGTGTGTGTGTGTGTGTCTGTGTGCGTGTGTGTGTTCAGTCAAGGGAAACGAGAGACTTGTTATATTTTAGCACAACTTAAGGACCGCCCTCTTCCTTCTCCATACGGCGATAGGTCTGGAGAAGGAAGGGACACGCCCCCCCCCCCCCCCCTGCACTGAACGCCCCCCGGGCCGCGGACCCCCCCCCCCCCCCGAATACCCTCTTGAAGAGGGCTAGTTTTCATGCATGCGTGTCCCAGTATTTATTTGAGCTCTACCGCAGAACGCCGCGAGTCTCGGTGGAACGGCGCCTGCTAGCATCGTCGCGCGTTGTGCGTTTTGTGTGCGTTCGCGGAAAACACACGCGCACGCGCGCGCAGAACTCCTCAGTCTTTTCACTGCACTATGTTAACGTTAGTCAAGGGAATTTAGTATTTTGCCAAAATGTCTGTGTGTTTAGAGGGTGCATGTCAATCCTCAATGCCAAATACGTCCCGAATGCCCCCACCCTGATCCACGCAGAGCCTTTGGGTGCAGGACTGGGCGAGTTCCCCAACTATGACGCAGGTTCCGGTCGTAGATTAAACAGGAGCTGGGATTGGCACGGACTGTGGGCTGAGAGGGTTTGAACTCTCCTAACAAGCGAATGTATTTAATGAACGGCCCAAAACAGTCAGACTATTCAGCAGACCCACGGTCTGCCAAGTGTACCAACATTCGTCTTCTCATGCTTCAACTGTCCCATCTCGACAGGAAGGATTGTGGTTACAATACTGATGATAAACCAAATTTTAAACGATCAAATGATTACGGTGAGGATGTGTGTTGGCTGTCGTTAGCCACCGTAGCTGTGGAGCTGCCTGGGGTCGCCCCCTCAGTCCCCCAGTGCCCCCCAGGGCAATAAACACTCGCTGTCATTGGGGCAAATTCCTGTTTTCCCTGAAGCCTGATTGGGCAGCTGGTGAGGGGGGCGGGGTTTGTGAAAGACTAATATAGCATGTTTGTTCCAACACATTTTTAAATCGTTAAACGGGACGACGCAAATTGACGTGTGGGCGAGGCGGGATGTGGTTTCAGATCGTGTCTTCGGTGGTCTGACCCGCTGTGATGGTGGACCGCCATGTTGTCTGTCTGCATTACCGAGTGTTGGACTTCTTTCTTTTTCTGTTCTTTTTTTAGAGCGAGAAACAGCCGGGTGTAAAAGTTTGTGTTCCTGTTTTTACTTTCCTTTTTTTTTTATGTTTTCCTTTGCTCTGTCGTCTCCTCTCTACTCTGTAACTGAACTGCGTACTATAACCCTTATCGATATCATTCAATGTTTAGAGATGTCTTCAACGGAAGAATGGTGATGGATATAGGAGCCTATGTTTTACTAGCAACATTTTCATTTCAGCAGGTTTTTATTATTTAATATCTTTAAAGAAATGCTGTTAGCAAAGGGTACCGCTTATAATGATGATGATGATGTATTCATGCAATCATAGATGGAAAACTACTTGTTTCAGAAAAGTATGATGGCTCCAATACACAAAATTAAAGATATTTCAGATTCGTATTTATCGTACCCAAAATGGATTCTTGTGGATTGATTGTATTCTCACTGTGGTGATTTTATATATTGAGGAACCCTTTTGTGCTGTTCCCAAAAATAAGCTTATGGGGGGATTTCAGAACAAATATGCTAATTTGTAAATGTATGGTTCAAAGTTGGCATTATTACTTTCAATTATCATCAAAAAGCTTTACCAACATGAAAAACTATAATTAGAATTCATTGCTGATTAAGATAGAAATACCAGTTTTTATTTTTAAAGTATTTATTTCATATAATCATGGAACTCCGCAATATAAATAATGTGATTTAATCATAAAATAGCAGAAGCGAATTAAAAGGCAGTCTGCATTGAATGGGATCCCAGCCATTTCCATGTGTAGAGAACACCCTGATCACCTCCGCACCCTAAATCACTCTGTTGCCCTCACTACCACCGATGGGATCTCTGAATCCACTACAGAAGGTTATTTCTTACTGAATAGTTTAACAGAGGGTTAGTCTTCAGTGTGATCATAACTCACTCTTCTAAAGGCTTTTAAACACATTGTGCAATTTAAAACAACGGACTGATGCAGCTAGGCTTCGTAGTAAGATAAATAAGGTCATTTAATTAAACCTCCATCAGACGGATGAGGAAGACCTGATGTCCGATTTGAAGGTGGGGATTGTCTGGTATCGTCCACACGGCACTTGACAACTTTTTTGTGGGAATTTACATTAGTACTGCTTCTCAATGTTTCATATTGTGTTTGTTTTTTTGGGACGTTGGTTGCTGCATGGTGTTTATTTCAAGCTACCTGCAAACAGCTTCATGCTGCTACAGGCACACTCGAGTCCAAAGCAAGGCCTAGAGAAAACGATTACTCGTTGTCCCTTTGGGCGACTCCATAACAGTCTGTGGAGTGTCGCAGCTTTATCAGTAAAAAGGCCTATGAGATCTCAAGTTATCCACTTCCAACGTGTAAACACTTAAGTTATCTGTTGTCGCAGTTCTCCTCAACACATGGATCTTCACTCTGTAAATAAAGTGAGTAAAAGAGGCTATGCTTGTCTCTGTGTGGTCCGTCAGCATTGTCATGGAAGATCCTGTTTTAAATCCTCGTTTGGTTCTGGTTACAGGCCATGGTGGTGAACATCAATCATGTTTTGTTCCATGAATGCATTCTGCATAAAATGTTTAACTGCTGTATGTATCTATTGTGGCTAAGTCCTTCTTTCCATTTCTAGGAATCGTTGATAATGGGAATTGTCTTCCCAGGAGACGGCTCCGGTGTCTGAGAATAAGTGCCTTAATTAACTCAGTGAACTGAACCGTTTCGTCCTCAAGGGGGCGCTATTCCTGGCCTTGCTATGTCCTCACTTTCTTCATTTGATTAGTCTGTTAGAAAATAACCAAATCTCACCAACACATCAAATGTAAATGAGACTATAAAAATTAGGTGTACAAAAAAGTATTTGAAAATGGAACCTACAAAAACAAATCTCAAAACTATTCCAATGACAATTCTCATTCAACCACCTTATTCAAACTCTTATCCATCAAAGCCACATCCTATAAAGGGTCGGGATTAGCTCCACATCTAACCTTGGTTGAGCTTTTGGCCGCGTGTGTGACAATCTAGATTTTTCTGTTGGCTTCCTCTGGGAAAAGAAAACGTGTAATAACCGTCCTTTGGAAAGGTCAAAAAAAGGGTTTGAAATAAACTTTCTTAAACACTTAAGAAAGTTAAGCACAAAATAATGTGGATCGCCGTGGTGATGTGGGGCCCAACACGCTTCACAAGGGGACAGTTCTAGAGCCTTCTACATTTGAACACGCTTATATTCCAGCGTTTATAGCCAAGGCCCGAAAGGAACAGTGATGTTTCCGTGAGTCCTAATGTTTATTTTTGCTTTGTTGATGTTTGGATGCTATATTTAGTTTTATTTGCCCGTTGGAGACAGTCCGTTCAATATTCCGGAGGATATTTTTCCGTTGGTTCCTGGTGGGTTTTCCTTCAACAGTTAAAACACGTTCCAGGATATATAAAAAAGTGCGATACTAGAAGAT
>NC_044051.1:1079316-1099316 GCF_902167405.1 Gadus morhua | reverse complement strand
GTTATGCGACTCACAATGTTTGGGATTTGGGTTAGGGTTCCATATCCACATGTGTGCGGTTTGCCTTTAAGGGGTCCTTCGATGCCCCAGCCTGCTCTATTTAACATTTATCTATAAACAAAGTCTGTTTCGGCACTTTGGAAAGAAGAAGGTAGACGATACTGTAAAAGTGGTATTGTTTGGTTGTGAGTCCCGCTGGTTCTACTGCGTTCAGTCCTCGTTGACATAGTGTCTGGCTGCTAGCCCGCGACGCTATCAGCTATTATCCTGATTACACACAGAGCCTCTCGACAAACACACACACCGAATCAAAGGCTTGACGTCTTAGATTACGGCCACTGATAAAATATATTTCTAGTGCTAGCTATGTGACTTGCTGTACAAATGACATGAGCCCTTTCAGAACAGTTTGTCTCAGAGACAGGTCTCTGGTTCTTTGGGCCTTCTGGTCTCTGGTTCTTTTGGCCTTTGGGTGTCTGGTTCTCTGGTTCTTTAGGTCTCTCTGGTTCTTTGAGCTACCAGAGGTGACACAGGATTTTCTTTATTTTCTACTGGTCACAAAATATCAATACATGGTTGTGAAATGTTAATCCGTGGCCGCAAAATATAACTTGGTGTCCTGTCCTCTACATAGTTATTCAGGGCCAAGGAATCCTCATTTGGGGGCGGCGGCATACTGATTTCGTGGCCATTACGATTCAAGGTCTTAAAATGAGGATTGACTCGCCAAAAGGACGGCCATGACATCATCATACCCAACCATCTCGAGTCATTTACAACAATTATACACTTTTGGCGGCGAAAAACTGATTTCAATACAATGGAACAAGTATTATGAGGCCCCAGAAAAGTCTTTTGAGGCCATAAATACTTTTTTTGTTTATCCACAAATGTGGCAACCAATTAGCATTTGGTGGCCAGAGATGTGTTATTTGTGGCCACAAATTGATGAAAGAATCCTTAATGTCACCTCCGGGATCTGTAGGGAACGGTGTGAGGCTGAATGAATGTCTTTGTTCACTTTGACAACATTTAATTTGCCCAGTGTTTTCTTTCTCCAATTTCTCTCTCGAGCTCACTCTTGGTCTATCTCTCTCTGTCTCTGTCTTCTCTCTCCGTCTGTCTGTCTGTCTGTCTGTCTGTCTGTCTGTCTGTCTGTCTGTCTGTCTGTCTTTGTATCTGTCTGACTGTCTGTGTGTGTCTGTCATACACACACTCTTTCATACACACTGTCTATCACAGCATCCCTAATCACTTAACTTCTTGCATAACATCCTCATTATTAATCGACGGCCCACCAGTGGGGAGGACTGGGACCGAGAACACCCAACCCTCGACGACTAATGGAACATAAACACTTGCTTGAGCGGAGATGTCCATTAGGACCCGATGAAGGCTAGAAGAAGGATGCTAATTAGCCTTCTACCTAGCCCTGCCCTGACTGTGTTGTGCACAGTCCCTGTACAATACATAATACCTCAAAAGAAGCAAAAACAAGTGAATGTTTCGATGTTATTACCAATGTTTGGTGTTTCTGTGATTTATTTTACATATTTGGTGGGGTTCCTGTCACTAATAGGACATCATAGCCAGGATGTTTGAGTAACGGATCATTCAGATAGTAAATGACTAACGACCAACACCTAAAGTTTAGCCCACTACATACATTCGCTCTCTCAGCAAAGCCCGTTTATGGCCGGTTTCTGTCTTTATGGCCACTCAGATTGCTTGAAAATGTAAGACCTACATAATAACGAAGGTGTGTCACAAATGAACGTCTCGTCTGTGATTAATGGGCTCGACTACGAGACAAGGTGGGGCAACCTGCCATTGTTACTCATTTGAAGCTGAAGTCCATGCTTGTCTTTGGGCAGCGACATGTAGGTCTCATTAGGTGCTTAATAACATAATTCATTAATATAACAGTCATTGAGATGATTCTGATGTCCATGGTCTGCGTTCAAAACTTGTTTGTCTATTAGCTGACTTTGAACACAACTGTTCTGTACATCTCGGGCAGATCATTAGATTATCCTTTAAAAATTATACAAATTGAAAATTGAAAACTCAAAGGCCTGGGGTGGGGGGGGGGCGGGGTTGGTCGTGTCTGGCGGTGGTCTTAAGGCTGCGCTGTAGGTGACAAGTTGTTGGTGTTTAGGTGGGGCATCGCGGTCTCCCATTGGTCGTCTCCTTCCCACCGTGTGAAAGTACGCTGAGGCCTGCGTGTGTGTTTGTTTACTTTTGTTTCTGGCTTTTTGTTTCGACCAATTATTGCTTGTGGGGTTCGGATTTCAAGATCTTTTCTCACATTCCGTGCCATCAGATCATCATCCTCATCATCATCCTCATCATCCTCACTGTCTGTCTGGCTTTGTTTATGTCTCTTTCTAAGCCCCTTCTCCACATGGTGTGTGTGTGCGTGTGTGTGTGTGTGTGTGTGTGTGTGTGTGTGTGTGTGTGTGTGTGTGTGTGTGTGTGTGTGTGTGTGTGTGTGTGTGTGTGTGTGTGTGTTAAAAGGAGGTGTAGCGTAGCACCGCTAGTTTTCACCTTCTGAGCCAAAACAGCATAAACGACGCCAGGCGCTAGCAGTGAATGACTAGAGAGCTAGGGCTGAAGCTAGTAGTGAAGCTTGGAGTGAAGCTAGTACTGAAGCTAGGAGTGAAGCTAGGAGTGAAGCTAGTACTGAAGCTAGGAGTGAAGCTAGGAGTGAAGCTAGGAGTGAAGCTAGTACTGAAGCTAGGAGTGAAGCTAGGAGTGAAGCTAGCAGTGAATGTCTGTCGCGAGCTAGTAGTGAAGCTAGTAGTGAATGTCTGTAGAGAGCTAGTAGTGAAGCTAGTAGTGAAGCTAGGGCTGAAGCTAGTAGTGAAGCTTGGAGTGAAGCTAGTACTGAAGCTAGGAGTGAAGCTAGTACTGAAGCTAGGAGTGAAGCTAGGAGTGAAGCTAGTACTGAAGCTAGGAGTGAATGTCTGTACCAAGTATCGAGCTAGCGAAGGCTAATAGGGAAGCTAGTCTTTTGAGATGTGCCCCAACCTGCCTTCAGGTATACACAGCTAGATAAACTTAACTAGTCTCTTTGACTTTTGTTGGCTAACGGCGTCTCAAAATTGAGACATTGTAAACAATGCCTCCCAGTTCACAAACGTCAAATTGTTCCGCCACCAAAACGCACAGATTGCGAAGTTCAAAAGTGTTCAATCTCTGACCAAAGCAAATCAAACCCATGCAGGGTTGAGGAATTATTTATCAATTAATTATACCGATGGCGCCATAATGCAGTGAGGGATTAGGTCTTTACGGCTCGATTCTGTTCCCTCGCTCCCCCCTTCTTACTGCTTCTACCCCTCAGCTTCCCCTAAGTGGTGTTTAGTGCAGCGACTGTTGTGCAACCAGTCGGACTCTGTTGGCAAACAACGGTAGGGAGCAGTTGTGTTGTGTGGCTTTTAAGTATTGTTTTTGCTGTGGTCAAGGTTTTTACAACGTCAAGAGTGATTAAAGTTATAATCATTATGTTGGGGTGTTTAGGGGGAGGCTTGCATTTTGTCGCATCTATAATTATTGCATTCAAATATAAAAATAGCAAAAACACTTAACATTATTTCAGGTTTATGATCGGACATAAGTGACAAAAACGGCTCTTCATTATATAAAGTGAGATAAAGCTCAAATACTATCTACTAGTGATTTTTATCCCAAGTGACTTTTTGTATTTAGGTGCATGTCATTAATAAACAGGTAGGTTAGACCTTGTTTGAAGGATACCTTCAGGTAAGCTGTGGAGACCGAGACCGTAGCAGCTGGGAACAAAATACCCGAGCCACTGGACAGCCTTCCATAATCTATGTTGATCAGTGAATTCACTGTGATTGGTGTCGCCCTTTTTCAAAGATAAGATCTCCCACATACGATCCTGTTTACATGTATTTTCCCATCTCAAACTTAACTAATCACTCAGTCCTCTAGCGATCATTGCGTCAGTATACGGTTACACTTTACAATTAGGTTTATGTGATAGAAATGCTCCAGTGTTCCTGTTGCACACTGTTCTGGTGTGCTGGAGGAGGGGGGCGGGGAGGAACGGCAGGATTTTGGCTCTCACTCATGAATATTCATTACATGGAAATGTCTCGCCTCTGATTGGGTAACAGCACTGTCCGTCACAGTAATAGAGCCAATTAAACAGATTCCCAGGAACCAGGACCGGGCCGTCACAACTCCCAGTGAATGAAGGAGTGAATGTCCAATCCAACCATTTCTTCCTCAACTCTTCTTTCTTGGCCAAGAGATGCAATGTTGATTTGTTATCGCCACAAATAGCACCAACTGACTTCTAATTTGCTTGTTTATGCGTCTATTTTCTTTCATTAGCTAATGCAGGCAATCGAGGTAGAAGAACATTTTCACGTTCAGCATAATATGCAACTCTGAGTGATTTCAAAAGGAACGAGATTAAACGGTTTCTCGGGGAATGAAAACTTTAAGGTGTCATTCCCCGAGTAAAAAGTAGTAAAAGTGTCATTCCCCCGAGCATAAAAGGTAGACTAATAGTTAAATGATTACCATTACCTTATTAAACAGGAAGATTAATAGATCATTTGTTTATTGTTCATTAACTGATAGTTAATAAACTAAATAGTTAACGCCAACCCTTATTACAAAGCTGAACCCCATACGATTTTAATAGTATTTCAGGATAGTTTTAATCTGTGATCTGACGACCATTAAAGAAAAGCAGAACAGCCCCCCCCCGCCCCCCCCCGAGGAAGACCTCCATCCGTCTTCAGCGGCGAGGGTTTAGTCTTCATCAACAGCGACAGTAGCTCACATCCATCAGGGCCCTCGGCCGGCCTCCACCCCCTGGCCTCAGAAGGCCTCCACCACCCGGCCTCAGAAGGCCTCCACCACCCCTCCTCAGAAGGCCTCCACCACCCGGCCTCAGAAGGCCTCCACCACCTGGCCTCCACCACCCGGCCTCAGAAGGCCTCCACCACCCCTCCTCAGAAGGCCTCCACCACCCGGCCTCAGAAGGCCTCCACCACCTGGCCTCCACCACCCGGCCTCAGAAGGCCTCCACCACCCCGCCTCAGAAGGCCTCCACCACCCGGCCTCAGAAGGCCTCCACCACCTGGCCTCAGAAGGCCTCCACCACCCGGCCTCAGAAGGCCTCCACCACCCCTCCTCAGAAGGCCTCCACCACCTGGCCTCAGAAGGCCTCCACCACCCCTCCTCAGAAGGCCTCCACCACCCCTCCTCAGAAGGCCTCCACCACCCCTCCTCAGAAGGCCTCCACCACCTGGCCTCAGAAGGCCTCCACCCCCTGGCCTCAGAAGGCCTCCACCCCCTGGCCTCAGAAGGCCTCCACCACCCCTCCTCAGAAGGCCTCCACCACCTGGCCTCAGAAGGCCTCCACCACCTGGCCTCAGAAGGCCTCCACCACCCGGCCTCAGAAGGCCTCCACCACCTGGCCTCCACCACCTGGCCTCAGAAGGCCTCCACCACCTGGCCTCCACCACCCGGCCTCAGAAAGCCTCCACCACCCCTCCTCAGAAGGCCTCCACCACCCCTCCTCAGAAGGCCTCCACCACCCCTCCTCAGAAGGCCTCCACCACCTGGCCTCAGAAGGCCTCCACCACCTGGCCTCAGAAGGCCTCCTCCACCCGGCCTCAGAAGGCCTCCACCACCTGGCCTCAGAAGGCCTCCACCACCTGGCCTCAGAAGGCCTCCACCACCCGGCCTCAGAAGGCCTCCACCACCCCTCCTCAGAAGGCCTCCACCACCCCTCCTCAGAAGGCCTCCACCACCCGGCCTCAGAAGGCCTCCACCACCCCTCCTCAGAAGGCCTCCACCACCCCTCCTCAGAAGGCCTCCACCACCCCTCCTCAGAAGGCCTCCACCACCCCTCCTCAGAAGGCCTCCACCACCTGGCCTCAGAAGGCCTCCACCACCTGGCCTCAGAAGGCCTCCACCACCTGGTCTCCACCACCCGGCCTCAGAAGGCCTCCACCACCTGGCCTCCACCACCTGGCCTCAGAAGGCCTCCACCACCTGGCCTCAGAAGGCCTCCACCACCCGGCCTCCACCCTTTTAAATGGAGTCAACGTGAATACCTTCAGATGAGCACCATCACCTTCTTCACCAGTTGGACGTCCTGCTCAGTGGGTCGCACCGAGGACCTTCCAGCTGTTGAGTCACACCCCAAACGCTAGACTACACTAGACTGGATTTAAACCGGGTTGGGATCATCAGTAGGCAGCTACTGAGCGGTTGGACCGTCAGCGGTAAACAGCTTTATGATGAATTGTTTACAGGCATTATTATGAATATATTTAACCTTTTATTAATATCCAAGGACTTGAAATCCAAATCCATGTCATTAAAGAAGCTGATATGAATGTGAATGAACCCAGAGTAACATCCCATGTCCAGCCCATGACTCATCGGTCGTGGTTAAGACACCTATCATTTATTACAGTGAAATCATCCCTTACCGTATAATGTATTTGGGGAAACACATGTCACAGGCTCTAAAATTAGCCGATGCTAACACATTATAAACCACAAACCTGTTCTAGCTTTCGTAGTGTTGTAAATTACCCCTAATGGATTTTCTTTTTTTAATAGATTTATACAGTCATACATTCAGGCCTACATTAAGTTTCCCCATAACTGACATCCTGGCCTTCGCCCGCTCTGTCCCGTTCAGGAGAGCGCCGATGGTTCTAGTAGCGGAGAGTTACGGGCGACGTCATGAAATGGGGATCTGACAGTAATCACGTCGTTCACTGAGCAGGTCAGCTGCAGACAGAGGCTGGGTGAGCGTCTGATATAGGTGATGACTCTGTGTTTGTGTAATGCTCCAAAATAGTAATACGTCAGAGTCGTAATCTTGTTACACTGGTTTTTTATTTTGTATGACTTCATTCTTTTTGTGTCACTTGAGTTTCTAGCCACGCTCCGCTTTTGGTTTACATTCCTGCGTGCTCAATGGCCCCGCTCAAAAGGGTTCAAAGTCTTCTTAAACACCACTGATGCCATCCTGTAATCACAATCCACCAAAACAGGATACTCTTTAAACTGAAAGTAAATAATCAGGGGATTGCAAATATAACCTCCGCACTCTCCAAAGGTCGGATCAGATACTGGCTAACGCAGTCAGCGGACGGTTCACAGACGATTCCCCGGTCACACCTCCAGAGCCACTTCGACAGTCGCATTGGCCACGTGTCCAATACCTGGAAGAAGAGAAAACATCTTGAATTTCTATAAAGAATTTGAAATGGTGAAACAGAGCATATACAAGAATACGATGTGATGAAGTTCGGGATGCTCCTGTTTCTCCACTTTAGGAGAGGTTTACCGGTTAACCGATCACTCATTCACCCCCCCCCCCCCGATCACTCATTCACCCCCCCCCCCCCGGGTCGTGATACAGGAGTGTCGACTCCTCTTTGTTGCTTCAGGGAGCGCTTCCACTGATATGATTGCAGTGCTTGCGTCACGGCCCTGATGACAAACACAATGTCTTCCAATAAAACAGTCCCACTTTAGGGAGAGGAACCCACCACACCTACGAGCTTGGGTGTGGGTGTGTGTGTGTGTGTCGTAGATGGTTGTGTAACCAATCAATGATCGTGTAACACTGTAATGCATAACCCCTTGCTTGAGCCCCTGTGTTGACCTTAACGGTGTGAGCACATGGCTAACTGGTCTTGACAGTTTAGCTAACAGCCTGTAAGACCAACGATATGTACACCAGTGGACGGATCCTGTTCCATATAAGCAGGATTCAACTACGGCCAAATGTTTTTGCAAATGTATTGCGTCTTGTTGTTAGCTTCTCGCTAATAAAAACACGTTTTTACTCTTTGACTTACGATGACATTGCCACTCCTAGCAGCTAGGGGCATGGCTAGAGGCATGGTTACGTAGTTGTGAGTGAATCTTCCATAACAATTGACGTTCTACAGTAAAACAGAAAGTAGATAGAGACGGATAGAGACCCTCAAAGTAAGGCCCAGTTGTCTCTGAGCAAGGTTTGAGTAGCAGCACTTCTGTGCAGCGCCTTGTAAGGTTGAATACTTTACCCCTGAGAATGTGAAGGCCTGTGCATCTATCTTTGAAAATACTCTCTTTAATGAAATACACTCGTACTCTTAAATTGTGATTTTACCGTTCTATATTTCTCGTCAATGGGTCAAGGTTGAGGCTGTTTGTGGAGGGACCTCCCTGACACTTGACGAGACACTATAGTGTGTCATTGACCGGGATAGGGTGGCTGTCAATGGCATTTAACCTTTGACCTTTAGCTGCAGGACGGTGGCCGATCTCTTCTACTTTAGGCCAGGTTAATGTCGGTACATTGACTACGGTTGTGGTCGGCCTTTGGGTTTTTTATGACGCTTTTTTAATGTTTTCTTTTCTGAAACACAAAGATTATTTTCCAGATTTTTGTGCCCCATTTTTATGATCAATAAATTACGACTTTGCAAAAAAGGGATTAATTAAAAATAGAAAGGTGTTGTCGTGTAAGGTTTATAGTTTGAGTTTTTTCCTTTAAGCACATTTATGGGTCCCGAAAAAGACGCAGTGCAGCCAGCGTACCCCCACCCATCTCTGGTTTCATAAATGCACAGAACCGCCACTCCGACCCGTCCGCACGGGCCGGCATTCAGCGGGGAGGACGGACTCCGAAGCGGCCCGAGTTACTCGCACTGTTTTTCAATGAAGCGCAAATGACTAGTGACGCGCACTTCCAACACAAGCCCGTTTTCTCCGAGCAAGTGGCCTTGTGTCCATTGTACTGACTCAGCGACGGCCATGCGCAATAGCGCCGGAGCAGAGGAGGGTTGTCTGTGTGGGCTGTACATAAGATCCCCCCCTCCCCTCTGACGAGAGAACTGCACACACAGAGACACACACACACACATATACGCACACACACACTCACACACACACACACACACACACACACACACACACACACACTAGTCGAATGGCGTGTATGGAGAACTGGGAACCCTGGCTACACGCATTACAATTAGGCTAGAACACGGAGTGTATGGTCCGTATCCACTGACGCATGGGAGAATACCGATCGGTTTCCCGGTGAACGGTTCTCCTGGTTCTCCTGCTCTGGATTTCGCTGCCTTTTCCCGCTGAGCCCCGCGGATGCTGATTTTCTCTCCGTCACAGAAAAGAGAAGCGATGCGGTGGTGACTCCACTGGCCGAGTCCGTTTACCGGGATTCAGTTTGTTCGGGGGGTCGACATCATCCATGATGAAGTTCAAGCCGAACCAGACCAGGACCTACGATGGAGAGGGCTTCAAGAAGCGGGCAGCGTGTCTGTGTTTCAAGAACGAGCGTGAGGAGGAGGTAGGGGACCCCGCAGCGGCGGCCGCTGGACGACTGCATATCAATAAGCTTGTCATTGATTATTTGTGATTTATTTGTTAACGGCTTCCATGCCATGTATAGGATAGTGTTGCACCACGCCGCCAGCCCGGTGTCAGTAACATATGCTCTAACCTTTAAGCGTTAACGTGTAGCTCCTGCGTACAGGGTTACGTGTAAGTGTTTAATTTATCTTTTAGGGTTACCCCACGCGGATAAACGCACATTGTCAGTTATGCGCGTGGCTCGCACGTGAAGCAACCGGTTTCCAGCTTTTTTTTTTTTTTTTAAAGGGTTGTTGGAGCTGGTCGCCCGGGGCTATCCAGTTCAGGCTAGTTTGAGAACGCGAGGGGGCGAGTAGGCTGAGAGGGGATCCTGAGTTGTAGCGTTATCCCGGTGCACCCGAACGCAATTTCCGGTGACTTACTTGCTATCAGCTGTAGTGTGTACCCCAGTTAACAGTCCTCGCAACGAGAATTGGAAGAACGTGACAACAACTGCAAGGAGAATACATGTGTCGTTTTTACTAAAAATGTAACAAAGAATTAAGAATATCCGAAATATATAAAGGACAATGTACTCCTCTAGCGGGGCACACCCTCCTGCTCGTTGCTCGCTGCTAAACCTATGGAACTGAAAGTCCCGCCTCCTCGCCCTTAACGCTCATTACGAGCATCCCGTACCGACGTTCTGTCGTGAGATGAGAACGCCTGGGAAGGAGGTTTATACAAATAAAACCAACATTGTAGGCGGTCATGACGAGCTTTCGGGATAATAACATTGTTCACTGAATATAGGCCGAGTTAGATCGTTTTCAACGTGTGTATTTGGTTATGTATGGTCATCATGCAGTCGCTTTCCTAAGGCAGCCGGCTCGGTTGGATAAGGGTATATTATGGGTATTTAAAGGGGCTATGCACTGCCTGAACAGGCCGCGCCGTGATGGACGCAGACACGCATTTGTTATGTATTTTTCCTGAATCTTTAATATAATGTATGCAGTACCTGGTCTATAAAAGTGCCTGTGTTGTTTTTGAAGCTTTTATGCTCGACAACCTGGCGTAACAGGAACTGTTGAACGCTTGAAATGGCTAAAATGCCCTGCAAATAAACAGCGGCAGTAGACGAGTTATGTAATAAAAAGCTCCCAACATAGTCTGACATCATAAGACTGTTACGGCAAGATCCGTCTGAGCCGTTACTTTGTGAGATTTGGGGGACAAGCGGGGTCGTGGTGCGGTTACTCAAATACTAGTCTGCTCAAATCCAAACAGCCAGCTGAGCTGCTCTCACTGAAATGCTCAGACTCTGTCGACCAGCACATACGGCCCCTAAAGTGGCCGTTCTCAGTGGTAAAGCACACCGGTCATGGTGTTCTTTAAGGACATCTGCTTCACCACCCTTCAATTCATTCTATCACCCTGTCAACCAACACATCAACAACCCCCCCCCCCCCCCCCCCCCCCCCACACACACACACACACTCAGTATAGCTCAGGTGGATTAGGTAGTAATAGACAGGCCAGGTTACTGTTTTGTTTCGGACAAAAAGTGCCAGGTTGTCCTTGAGCAGTTCCTAGGCTGCACCCTTCACGTGTGTGTGTGTGTGTGTGTGTGTGTGTGTGTGTGTGTGTGTGTGTGTGTGTGTGTGTGTGTGTGTGTGTGTGTGTGTGTGTGTGTGTGTGTGTGTGTGTGTGTGTGTGTGTGTGTCGGGGGGGGTTAGCACACACAGGTGAATCGTTACATACTTGACTCAGCCTTTGTGATAGTCTGCCAAAACATGAGCGTTGTTCTCTGGATGAACACTGTTGTTGAGATCAGGACAAAGGCCATACCCCCCCCCCCCCCCCCCTGTTAAACTCAGCCATCACCTGAGTTTAACAGAACCTGAAAAGGCACTTGGCGCGTGGGTACAAAGGACTTCCCTATTGTGCATTAATGTGTTATTGCTATTGGATATCTCGGCCCAATCTTATTTGCGAGTCCACGCTGACACACACACACACACACACACACACACACACACACACACACACACACACACACACACACAGTCGGGAACCGTGGCGACACGCATGGACCGCGCGGTCCTTAGCGCTGAGCTTCTGAACGGAGCCGCCTCTACCGGGACCCTGGGCGGAGGGTTAGGGATCGATCGGAGACCTCTGGGGGGAACATGGAGGCCAGGACGGGGCTCGGCCCGGCGGGGCTCGGCCAGGACGGGGCTCGGCCCGGCGGGGCTCGGCCCGGCGGGGCTCGGCCAGGACGGGGCTCGGCCCGGCGGGGCGGTCACGGCTGCTCACACCACCAGAGTAACGTCCACTGGGCCGGGCTCCTCTGGTCATGTGACCCTCTGAGGTACGGTGGCTGGCCGGGTCCGCTGAGGCCAAACCCCTCGCTGAGGGAAGGTTTAAAGCATTATGAGACATGGATCGAACCCAGTACCAAAAGGTCCCGGGTTCGATCCCCAATGTCCGCAGCGCTCTAACCCCCTTCTTGCTCCTGAACTATGACATGTATTTGAGATCGCTGTATGTCCCTTTGGGTTAAAGTGTCTCTTCTAAATGACTAAATAGGAAACATGATAGTCCAAGCAGCACTGCTTCATGGGTGTAATGTAGTAGACTGGTCTAGAATTGTACGGACCAGATTGATGAACATTGAAAACACATGTTGAATATTGATACAGTAATTCACCTTTGGACGCCTCTTCTCCTGGTATAATAGGCGATTTGACAAGCAGAGTAGGACTATCACACTTATGTATGAGGTGGTGAGCCATCCTCATGTCCAGTAAGTCGAGGTAGTAGTGACACATTAATTAAAATAAAGCCATGTCCAATAATTCAGACTTTTATTATTGGGCTGATGTGATTTAAACGACAAGGGAATTTCGTTCATCTTCTCTGTCAGCAGACCTAAATTTGATCAACTCTAAAGAAAAAGTTCACCTCAATATTACCGTGACATTAATGAAATTGAGTCCATCAAATGTAATTAAAATTGATGCAGATTAGGAGGACAGACCTAACACCTGACGCCTTGTTGTAAGCTACTGTCACAACAGAACTCCAGTTACCTCAGATATTTCCTGACTTTGTTTTGTGAAGTGAAAGGCGATCGCTTTCTTCCTCCTCCTTTGTAATTTACAGCATCTTTGTGAAAGCCGAACACAAAGCCAGCCGCCTCTAACAAGACGACCGTGACGAGTGTTTTATATTTCGCTGTAACATCGCGACTCTCACATGTCTATTTAAACGCCGCTATGTCTTTGCGGATTGTGCTCTTCTATCCGCCCTATGTCCTGGTTTATTGTGCTATGCGCTCCGCTCTTCTCTTCTTGATCCCTGCACCGCCTCGCTGCCAACACCCTGCTTGGCATTTCAACCCTCCTGTGTGTGACGGTTCCAGGCGTCCCCCCTTTGGGACCGGGAGGTGTTTATGTTCCCTGGAAGATTACCTCTCCGTGGTGTCCGGGCTACGAGCTTAAACCCACTTCATCGTCGCTAATGTTTCGATGCAGCCAAGTTTTTACGCCTCAAGTTCGATTATCGTGTCTGAACCCATGCGCGGTTCTTTTCAATAAATATTATTATTTATTATATATTTTTCATTCAAAGGCGATTTCAAGTACAGCCATACTGAACGAAAAGATTAACAAACTTTTCAACTTTCGGTGATATTCACGGGAAAATTGTAGAGATGCTTGGGGGTTAAATCGTCCGTGGGTGGGCGTGGTCACCGGAGAGTGTTCCTGATGAATGAATATCTCATCCTGATTGGGGATAACTAAACGCATAAAAAACCTTCCATGGTTCAAGATGTGTTTTTCTTCTATTTCATGTGTTTGTTAACCCTACCTCGAGCCTAGCTAGACCCAAGAGCCTGCAAATGATATGATGAGATAGTCATATCATCAAAATACCTAGATGTATTCTATATGACAGATGACTATGTGGGACACAATAGTCATCATCTATGGTCCTCTAATCTATGAATGAAACCTTTGACTTGACAGAGGATTAAGTTAGTTAGTTGAGCTGTTTTCAAAATGAGTTGTTTTGAGGCGGTTGCTCCACACTGCTCTATTTAAAGACCGGATTCAGCGAAGCGAGTAGGAATAAAAAAAAGACCCAATTAGCGTTCCTGAGTTGTTTCACTCATACTGGCTTTCAGAAGTCGTTATAGGCTGATAAGTAACCAGATATTTGCATATCTTTCTAAAGTTGTGGCAGGTTTTCTCTCTCCACGCAATGTTATCACCTTCATCAACCCTAATCAGCTGGTATTCCCGAAATGTGCTTTTCACACAAACATCTGATAATACAGTATCTAGAACCACGCAGTAACCCTGCATGGTGTTGTGATCATTCCAGTTCCTCTATGACCACACTGGTCAGGCCGGACGGTTCCAGTCAGGCTTCAGTTGGCCTGGCGTCAACAGCAATCATCCTGTTTATACTGTATAGAGTGGATTGCTTGAATGAAACAGCCCTTTTCCATTGAAACTACGGCAATGAGATAAATACGTCCGAGCCTAGGATGAATGTAGTGGAGTAAACATACCAAGACTTCTAAACATTTTAGTCAAGTAAACCGACAAAGTGCTTCCTAGTACCCCAGTGACAAAATATGAAGAACATGCTCTCCAAATAACATAGAACCCATTAAATGTGCAAAGCCAATCGATGGCTCTCCAAGCCTTCTCGATGGTCTCTCCCGGAGTAGGGGCGGTCTATTTCGGCCCCCCCCGCCACTCCCCCCCCCCCCCCCCCCCCACACGCCCCAGATCGCGGATGTTCCGGTCTCTCCCGCCCCTGACCTTTCCTCAAGTAGGTGTGAGCCTGTACTTTTTCCACAAAGTGCTGCATGCTTTTGTTGTGTAACATGGACAATCCTTCTAATGGGTGTCCTTCTGGACCCCTCTCCCTCCCCCTGCCCCACTCCCCACCCCACCCCTCACCCCCTACCCCACCCCTCACCCCCTACCCCACCCACCACCAGCAAGCCAATCTAGCCAAGACCCATACCCCCTGACTGACGCCCAGAGGCTGGGGAGCTGCTGGACGGATCAGACACCTCTGGTTACATTGAGAGGGAAGGGAAGAGCAGAAGGAGAGAGAAAGAGTGCAAAGAGTCCCCACATCCAATCGACGTACGCAGCAGCCCTTCTCTGATACGGGTCGTTTGATATCGCAGAGATTACCACAAGCTCTTCCTGATTCCTCGAAAAAAGACAATTCAAAGTTCTAAAGAGAATAACTTGCCGAAGGCATTTGAAGACATAAAAAAAAGCCCCACAGGATCTGACCCCTGTTGACCCGGAAGCTATTCTCCTTTGTGTTCTGTAAACAGACAATCCGCCTGGATAAGGTCTTATCCCTTTCAGGTCCTCATCTAGTGTCAGAAACCAAAACACTGTCTGTCTGTCTGTCTGTCTGTCTGTCTGTCTGTCTGTCTGTCTGTCTGTCTGTCTGTCTGTCTGTCTCTGTCTCTCTGTCTCTCTGTCTGTCTGCCTCCCTCTCTGTCTGTCTGTCTGTCTGTCTGTCTGTCTGTCTGTCTGTCTGTCTGTCTGTCACCCAGAGCCACGCACTCATATTTTCAAAGAAAGGGGGTAGGCTGCTTTGAAAATAGTCTTCTCGGTAGGTCCCTCACCCGGAGGTGGCGGGAGAAGTGGGTTGCCAGGTTCTTCTCGGTATATTTATACCGAGTTCACGCACACGTACGAGAACACAACCTTGAGCGGACCGCTGACGCGCCGACGCATTTAAACACCTCTTCCTGTCCTTCCGTGCATCTACTGTACACGCACATCAAAACCTAAATATACATACAAACGCCGTACATAGGATACATACACGCCGTATATAGAATAAATACACGCCGTATCTACATGTCAAGCATGCCTGACCTTTCCCATACTACCCCCCCCGCCCCCCTTGTTTACATGCTAAGAGGAACTATAAAACATTCAGACGTCAGGTGGGCCACTCAACAGCCCCGCCCCCTGGCACGGCCCCGCCCCCGGCCCCGCTCCCTGGCACGGCCCCGACCCCGCCCACTGGCCCCGCCCACCGGCCCCGCCCACCGGCCCTGCCCCCTGGCACGGCCCCGCCCCCGGCCCCGCTCCCTGGCACGGCCCCGACCCCGCCCACCGGCCCCGCCCACCGGCCCCGCCCACCGGCCCCGCCCCCTGGCACGGCCCCGCCCCCTGGCACGGCCCCGACCCTGTAACGCAGCCCGACTGCAGCGGCCGTCACCAAGGCCGACCCACAATGCAACGCTTCCCCCGGACGTGCTGGCGAAATCGTCACGGCGAAACGGCGTCACGTCCCTTGGGGGAGGGGGGGGGGGGGGCGCATAAAGTGCCTTTTTGTTTGTTAACGATACGGTCGCAAATCCAATTTGGAGAGCGCCAGAGGGGTGAGTTTGAGGCATGAGTCGGGATTAGCGGACAAGGCCGGATTAGTGACACGGCGATCTGCGGACAGGTGGCGTCATCGCCGTGGCGACGCCCAGTCATCGCCGTGGCGACGCCCAGTCATCGCCGTGGCGACGCCCAGTCATCGCCGTGGCGACACCCCGACGCCCTGAGATAAAGACAGACAGACGGACGGAGTGATGGGTGTTTATTCCTGGATCAGTGCTGATAAAACACGGAGCAGCCCAGGCTCCCCGGGACCAGGAGGGGGGCAGGTTGTGTTGATCTACGCTGGGTCATGCTGACCTGGAGCCGGACCGGCTCGTCCAATCAGGAGGTCTGATCTGAGCGCCAGCGCTCTGAGCCAATCAGCCGAGGGGAACAGGAAGGCCAATAGTTATGAATGCATGATTATGATACTTTAATAAATAACAAGAGCGACTCCAAACCGTACTGTTTATAACACCCAGGATGCACCTGGCACCACCCGGTACAGACGGGCCGAGGCGTCCGTCAGAAGGAGACTGAAGTGCCTCCCTGGGTTCTATGTTTAGTCGGGACACGGACCTCGTTATGATCTGCAAAGACCCCGGACCAGGTGTTAATCACCAGGATGACCCCCAAGACTTATCTCATCCCGGTTCCCCCGGGGGAGGGCGAGTGTGTCACGGGGTGCACGTGTGTGTGTGTCTGTGTGTGTGTGTGTGTGCTTTCAGAGGTAGGTGTGTGTGTGCGCGTGTGTGCAGAGGTGTGTGTGTGTGTCCGGGCGGTCCCCTCCTGTGTTGTGGTCCGTGTGTTGACAGCCAGAGGCAGCGGGGACGGGACCCCCGGAGACCCCGTATCGCGCTACAGTGCAGCTGTGGTGTAACCCGACCCCCCCCAGGGCAGACCCCTTGACCCCGGGGCCCCGAGTGGAGCCGGCCCCCCGGGCCCTGTCCCCCTGACTGCTCACCGGGCTCCGGGGGCGCTGGCCGGACCCCCTCCAGGAGCGCTGGGGGTTGACCTCCCCTCACTGGAGAGGGAGGGGGCGCCTGACATTTCAGAAAGACGTTCCCAAAGCGCCGGCTCGGAGAATAGGGGAACGTCAGCAGCAGGACAGGGGGCGCTGGGAACCTCAGGATTCAGACGGAGGGTCACGGGCGGAGACAGATGAAGGGCGAAGGTCACTCGCTGTGGTCGATACGGGAGATCACTGCTTCATAGGGAGATCACTGCTTCATAGGGAGATCACTGCTTCATAGGGAGATCACTGCTTCATAGGGAGATCACTGCTTCATAGGGAGATCACTGCTTCATATGGAGATCACTGCTTCATAGGGAGATCACTGCTTCATAGGGAGATCACTGCTTCATAGGGAGATCACTGCTTCATATGGAGATCACTGCTTCATAGGGAGATCACTGCTTCATATGGAGATCACTGCTTCATATGGAGATCACTGCTTCATAGGGAGATCACTGCTTCATAGGGAGATCACTGCTTCATATGGAGATCACTGCTTCATAGTGAGATCACTGCTTCATAGGGGAGATCACTGCTTCATAGGGGAGATCACTGCTTCATAGGGAGATCACTGCTTCATAGGGAGATCACTGCTTCATAGGGAGATCACTGCTTCATATGGAGATCACTGCTTCATAGGGAGATCACTGCTTCATAGGGAGATCACTGCTTCATAGTGAGATCACTGCTTCATAGGGGAGATCACTGCTTCATAGGGGAGATCACTGCTTCATAGTGAGATCACTGCTTCATAGGGGAGATCACTGCTTCATAGGGGAGATCAATGCTTCATAGGGAGATCACTGCTTCATAGGGAGATCACTGCTTCATAGGGAGATCACTGCTTCATAGGGAGATCACTGCCTCATAGTGAGATCACTGCTTCATAGGGGAGATCAATGCTTCATAGGGAGATCACTGCTTCATAGGGAGATCACTGCTTCATATGGAGATCACTGCTTCATAGTGAGATCACTGCTTCATAGTGAGATCACTGCTTCATAGTGAGATCACTGCTTCATAGGGAGATCACTGCCTCATAGTGAGATCACTGCTTCATAGTGAGATCACTGCTTCATAGGGAGATCACTGCTTCATAGGGAGATCACTGCTTCATAGTGAGATCACTGCTTCATAGTGAGATCACTGCTTCATAGTGAGATCACTGCTTCATAGGGAGATCACTGCTTCATAGGGAGATCACTGCTTCATAGGGAGATCACTGCTTCATATGGAGATCACTGCTTCATATGGAGATCACTGCTTCATAGGGAGATCACTGCTTCATATGGAGATCACTGCTTCATAGGGAGATCACTGCTTCATAGTGAGATCACTGCTTCATGTGGAGATCACTGCTTCATAGTGAGATCACTGCTTCATAGGGAGATCACTGCTTCATATGGAGATCACTGCTTCATAGGGAGATCACTGCTTCATATGGAGATCACTGCTTCATCGGGAAATCACTGCTTCATAGGGAGATCACTGCTTCATATGGAGATCACTGCTTCATGGGGAGATCACTGCTTCATATGGAGATCACTGCGTCATGGGCGTGATGGGATCAGATCTGCGCCTGCAGCATCAAACCCTTTCGGCAAAATAGTAGAGGTCATTTGAGTTCTCTGAACGACCAATGAGGTAAATGCAAAATGAAATCAATTTGATGTTGATGACCTTAAGTATTAATAGACGGTTGGGCGATTAATAGATCATCTGGCATTTCACACGGCAATGTCCCATTTTAATCGGCTTTACGAGTTGACATTTGTGTTGAGTTTCTTGTGAGTATTTATTTTCATTCAAAGATGACATAAGCACACACGGACTAACACAAACACACACACACACACACACACACACACACACACACACACACACACACACACACACACACACACACACACACACACACACACACACACACACACACACAGTGTCTCATGAACCAGTTTGTTTATCCCGAGTCCAATTTCTTATTTGATCTTCAGGAAAAAGGTTGATAACGACTCGACAGCGAACCCATCGCTCGCTGTGTGGGGGAGCAGAGGGCGAATACGAAGGCGCTGTCTGACGTTTGCTGCCCCAGTGTTCACTCTGTGCCCCCCCCCCCCCCCCCCCCAGGTGCTGCTGGTCAGCAGCAGCCGCCACCCCGACCAGTGGATCGTCCCCGGGGGGGGCATGGAGCCCGAGGAGGAGCCCTGTGGCGCGGCCGTACGGGAGGTGTTCGAGGAGGTGACCCCCACATCCTCCCTGAGTGTGTGTGTGTGTGTGTGTGTGTGTGTGTGTGTGTGTGTGTGTGTGTGTGTGTGTGTGTGTGTGTGTGTGTGTGTGTGTGTGTGTGTGTGTGTGTGTGTGTGTGTGTGTGTGTGTGCGTGCTGTGGTTATGTTTGGCACACACACCGTCTCATCTGCAAAAACGATCCAGGAAGCCTCAAGGTGAGGGTTGGTCGTGAACGGTCCTCCGTGCGAAACGAAGTGGTGAGCCACCTTTGACCTTTGACCTTTGAAGAAAAGCAGTGCGTGTAGAACGGCGCGCCCTGGTGTAACGTTCAGCCGCGATACGTCGCCCTGGGAACCATCGCTCTTTACTTAATCTGCGAACCAGTGCCCCCAGTCTTATCACCGTTAAACCCCGCGCTACAGCGTCGACCCTCGGGGCTGGCTTGGCAGCGCGACCGTCAAGGAGAGCGAGAAACGGGGGCTGGAGGGGGGTTGGGTGGGGGGGGGCAGGGTGGTGGGGGGAGGGTGGTGGGGGGAGGGGGGGCAGGGTGGTGGGGGGAGGGGGGGCGGACGTGTGCCCGGGCGGGCGGGACCGGGCACACGATCGTGTTCTCCACGACGTCAACAGGCTAAACTTGGCAGCGGGCTGGATTCCAACCCCCCCCTCCCCCCCCCTCCCCCCTCCTCCCCCCTCCTCCTCCCCCCTCCTCTTGCCCGCTGGTTCCCCCCCCCCCCCCCTCTGGTCACGTCGAGGGGACAGAACCACACTTCTCCAGTATGTTGAGAAGTGGTCCTGGAACGCCGGGGGACGGGGTCATGTGACGCGGCGGTAATCCGACCGGCGTGAAGGAGGCGGGGTCTGAGTCTGGAGAGAAACAACACGGTGAGAGGAGCTAGCCAGCGCTACCGCTAGCTACAGGCCGCCCCGGGGGAGACACGCCGCGGCCCGCGGGGGTCTCCTG
>NC_044051.1:1029316-1074316 GCF_902167405.1 Gadus morhua | reverse complement strand
ACGGTCGTGTGTTGACAACCTGCATATTTATTCCCGGTCTGTAGAAGTCGCTTCTTTAACTTGAAAAACTCTGATTGCTGTACGAGGTCCGACCGACCGGCTTATCGTCTTCCAACTGTCTGGACTCAAACCCCTGCGACCGATTTCTATGCTGACCGATGAATGATGACTGAAACCTTTAACGCGGAAAACGGCTTGTAAATAGATTTGAAGAGAATTTATGTTGAGAGTATGTTTTAAAAAAAGAAATGTTGCGGAAATAGTGACCAGGAATGCACATCTGCAACTTGTCTTCATATTTTATATATTTGTTTTTTTGTTTTTGTCTTTTTAATTTTTTAACAATGTACAAAGAAGGAAAGAGAAAGAAAAAGAGATGTGAAAAGATCCTTCTGGAAATGTGTTGATGTGTTGTTGATGATGAGTGGTTTGGATATGCTTCAAGATGATGGTTGTTGCTTGTGACTTGATGTGGGTAATGTGGAAAATGTCGATGTCAGAAAGAACCGCATTTTGAAGGCTTTTTATAGGGAAGTGATCAGACCTGATCAATGAATGAAGAGCATTTCAGATCCAAAACAAATCCAGGGAAACTCGATATGAATATGTGAATATGTAAACAAATGAGAAAAAGTTATTCCTCAAACAATCAACCAACCCGAAATACCAGGATTATTCAAATATACATAATGGTTTTTGAAATGCATATAGCATATACAGAATGGTCTAGCAAGCTGTTGAGAGTATCGAAGGTTTAGGGTTATGGGTTTCTAGGGTTTACCATAAACGATGATGAGAGAGGATTATGATCTAAAAAAAGAAGATGTATGTGTGTTTCTACAAGGCAGAGATGTTTAGCCTGTTTATTTCACGAGGTGAAACCCGCCCCCTACTGGTCGGTGGGCGCAGTGCATCAAAACAGACAACATGAGGCTGCACAGTGTCTTACCTTAGCGGAGGGGTGAACTTCAGTGTCTGTCGATAAAGTTGTTTTTGTATTTATTATTGTTCACACACTTAGGGAGCACATCACCTCTAGACATAGGCTAGCGGCTCTGGACATCTCACTGACTCAAACATGTTGGTTTGGTTTGGATGAGTGTGAAGAGATTCAAACTCTAGTCTACGTGATGTCCTTTAATGACATCAAATTCGTCAAAAGTGGCATATGGAACTAAATGTTTCCCAAAACTTGTTGGAATTTGTTTGTAACACTGGATCCAGATTTATGAGAAGGAAAAATAATTAGAAACGATTTGATAATTGAAATGAGACCCCGTTTATTTTGTGTTTGGGAGAGAGAGAAAGAGAGACTACAGATGTTACGCGAATCAACGAAATGAAAACATTCTTGTGCCAAAAAAAATGTCAGTTTGGTGGAAAACATAAAAATGTGCATATCCGGCCGTTTAATCCTTATTTGACAAATCAAATAAATCCTTAACCGTTTAATGGAATATTCTTTATAATTATGAACTAATAGAATACTTAACATTGTATGATTAAGAAAATTATGTCAACGATTGTCTTCAATCAGTTTTAATAACATAATAAATATCAACTTAAACATATACTACCAGGTCATCCACATTTTGAAAGTGTTGAACAAAGAACGTTGTGCGATGCAGCCGTCCTAAATGTGCTGTCGTCACATATCTGGTGGTTGTGCTTGAAACCTATAAACCATTGAGATCACACCCAGCCCAGAGCCCAGGTTAATTAATCCACTTGTGGGCCGACGTTCAGATCTGTCTCATCAAAAGAGGGGCTGTCACACCAAAACTGTACCGCGGGCGAAAATTGTACCGCATACGTAACCGCGTTCGAAACATAACGTCATCGTTCGACGCGATTGTCCGTTGCCAGGCAGGTTTAAAAAAACATCCACGCTCATGTTGCCAAAGACGAAATAACATAATACAGATAACACTTGTTTTTACTTTATATTTGTATTGTTTTGAATTTAGCTAGCAGCTGAGTGTTTAAAGTGTATCATATTCTAGCTAGCTTGTGTTATTACACTCAGTTTACTAGCTAAATGCGGTTAAACAATTAAATACAATACAAATATAAAGTCAGCAACGCTAATAAATGTAATTTGTAAAATAAGTGTTATCTGTTTAACGTTATTTCGTCTTGTGACGCTCAATGAATGAGCGCTACGTCATCGTTCGACGCGATCTTCCGTTGCTAGGCAGGATGGATCCGCCGAGCAGTTGGTACGGTCCAGTGGGCTAGCTAAAGCCACTCAACATCACAGTTGGTACGGTCCAGTGGGCTAGCTAAAGCCACTCAACATCACAGCTGGTACGGTCCAGTGGGCTAGCTAAAGCCACTCAACATCACAGCTGGTACGGTCCAGTGGGCTAGCTAAAGCCACTCAACATCACAGCTGGTACGGTCCAGTGGGCTAGCTAAAGCCACTCAACATCACAGCTGGTACGGTCCAGTGGGCTAGCTAAAGCCACTCAACATCACAGTTGGTATGGTCCAGTGGGCTAGCTAAAGCCAATCAACATCACAGTTGGTACGGTCCAGTGGGCTAGCTAAAGCCACTCAACATCACAGTTGGTACGGTCCAGTGGGCTAGCTAAAGCCTGGTACAAATTGAATGTATGTACAAATTAGTGTGTGCATTGTGCTTAATTGGAAAAGTTGGATTGAACTCACCCAACACCCAACCCCCCCCAGCATGGAGAGCAGATAGCTACTGGGGGGGGGGGGTCATGTTGCATACACAGGCGGCCATGACGCCATCCTCTGTGTTCTCATCGTCGTCAGAGCCCAACGCCCCTTCAATGTGTTTCTGACCATGTTGTCTCCAGAGGAGGTCCGGCTTACGGAGCCTGTAGCCACGCAAGATACGTCCGTCTTAATGTTTGATGACTATTATGCACAATGGAATTGTCGTGGAAAGTGAAGGCTTGAGGTTCTTTAACGTTTTGGGGGGATTTTTTCTCGGTGGAGTAAAGCATCCATTAAAAAGGGGAAACACACCATCACTGTCATGTCGTTCCTCAGGATGTGGTTCACACAGATGTAGGAATGTGTGTATGTGTGTGTGTGTCTCCTGTTTTGTGTGCGTGTGTGTCTCCTGTTTTGTGTGTGTGTGTGTGTGTGTGTGTGCGTGTGTGTGTGTGTGCGTGTGTGCGTGCGTGCGTGTGTGTTTTTGTGTGTGTTTTTGTGTGTGTTAGAGAGATACTTTTCGGTTCATCTTGCAGACACATTAAAGGTTGTATAGGTGATTTGCTTTTTTGGCCATTTTTGCAAAATTACTTGAAATCCTTATCATAACCCGCTTACAGCCACTGAGTTAGAAGTACTGACATGAAAATTAAACAAGTCAATCATCTGCGGAACGGGCAGGGCTCGAAAAACTCCAGCCAATCATTTCCATTGCCACCGAGTTGCATTGGACAGTAAGTACGTCAATCAAACGGTCGTACTGCACTCCCCCTCCCCCGCGCCCCGCGCGCGACCCCTTCGTGCAGTACTCGTGACCCAGAGCTCGTGACCCAGAGCAAGCTCCTGTTTGTTGTTATCCTGCGGTAGCTACTGGAACTAGTTAATCCACATTTGGACCTAGCAGTAGAAGACAATTTCCATGGCAGACAAGGCGCCACCATCCCCACCACCACCACCACCACCAGCAAACAGAAGGAAAACTCTTTTTCAGAGAGTAATTGATAATAAAAACGCTGAAAGAGAAAAACTGAAATCAAGAATAATCCTAGGCGCTGCTTTCGAACGTTGGCGGCAACTGAAGGACGAGAAGGGTCTAACAACCGATGCTTGTGTGGCGGTTGACCTAGTTTCAAAGTTTATACCGTTTATACTCGGTAATACCGGTGTGGAGACGAGTGTATTACTCGGTGTGAAAATGTCCACACCGCGGCAACCCTAGTGAAAACCAGGACTTCCAATACAATTATATGAAACAAACATACATTTTCTAAAAATAGTAATGATTTATGTGACCGTTTAATGTTTATAACATCTGGTCCAACCATTGCAGCGAGAACGTATTCTCAGCAGGGGGTGCTGGGAAAAAAACAAACTCAGCCTGCACTAGACTCGCAACTCGTTACACTGATAAAAAAAGATGTATAGCAGCGCAGCTCAATTACACCAGTGCATGCGCGGACAGTTGAAAATCGATCGTTCACATCCAGCTGCTCACAGAACAAGTTTAGCGCACCACCGCTACCCTCACACTTTTTCATATAACCTTTTTTCAGCACTAGGTCATATGAGCATTAAATAAATGCTGCGTCTCAAAATGCCTTGGACAGCAGCGAGGATGACTCGCTTTGCCACGGGCCGAAACAGTTCGGAGCGACCACAGCCAGAGCGAACACAGCGGGGCAGAGGAGTGTCAGGAATAGTCTTTGGTGTACACATCAGTACGGCCTATTTGCACTACTGTTTAGTGACAATGCAGTGTTTTATTCGATGCCTTTTTATTTTCGTATATTATTTCAATGAATACAATTTATTTATTCATAAAAAACGGATCTGGTCTTCAAATCTTTTTTCCAAATATAGGTCGTCTTACAATGGGGTTTGTGTTTATATTCGGACCAATACGGTACAGCGGTCGCTCACATGACGTTAAGCATTTCCTGGTGCATGATGTGACGCTTCAGAACCTAAAATCCCGTTTCTCCCCGTTGACACGACAACACATAACCGGCGTTTTCAGAAATCTCCACTTCGGCCGGAGTTTTTAGAAATGATCGTTTTCTGTGATAAGACAGGGCCTCGGACAGGGGGTGTTGCAGCACCCCCAGCACTCCTACTTCCCGCGGTACTGGGTGCAACTTACAGCTGAATGTAGTGCCATGTTGTTAAACGAAAACCTACTCTAGCCTGGCTCGCTCTCGCGCATCTCTGTTCGCGCTCGTGCATGATTGCGCGTCCAGGTACTTGGAATGGGTGGAGTCAGAGTCAGCGTTGAAGGAGAGGGGGTAGGACCATTTGAGTTGTGTTTTTTCAAAATCTGCTGGCGTTTCGCAAATCACCTACCCAACCTTTAACTGTGGGGCACAAATAACTACTAAACCAAAGTGAGGAAATAGTTAAAAAAGTGGTTCCCTAGCAGTATAACATCTATAAACAGACGTGTTCTTAGTATAAGGACTAGTATTAGTATTAGTATCCCCCTTACTGTAATGTTAATGACACTGTTATGAAAGTTCAAAGAATGATTTGGATGCTTCCTTACTGCCCCCTAGGGTCACGTGTCGTCCACTACAGCTCGAAAAAACAAAAGATTATTTTTTGATGACGAAACTCCAAAACACAAAAAAAAAATGACATGACATGTTTAAGCAATATTCCCAAATAAGGTCCCTTAGATCACAACATAAACAATTACTATTGAAACCGAGCGTCAGAACAAAGCAGGGTGAAGCAGCGTTTAGCCACTAGGTGTCCATCTCTGGAACCAGCTTCCAGAGACCATAAAAAACTCCCCCACTGTAACCATTTTTAAAACAAGAGTTAAGACCAAACTCTTTGTAGATGCACACACACGTGTGTGTTCGTGTGTGTGTACTTCCATTTACAGTTTCATCACTGTCATGTCGTTCCTCAGGATGTAGTTCACAGATTGTGGGATTGTGTGTGTGTGTGTGTGTGTGTGTGTGTGTGTGTGTGTGTGTGTGTGTGTGTGTGTGTGTGTGTGTGTGTGTGTGTGTGTGTGTGTGTGTGTGTGTGTGTGTGTGTGTGTTAGAGATGCGCGGATGGGCTATTATTTCATCCGTAACCGCATCACAAACGCATCATCCGTCCGTAATCCGTCCGCACCAACGTTTTTTGACCAATTTTCAAAACCGCACTCACCCGGCATCCGCCGGTTGTATTTAGCTAAATCTAATAGTCTAGTAATACTATTTAGTCTAATGCCTATTGCACTTTTTTTGTTGCCACCGCACAACAGCGCAACATGCATGTTCACATTTTTTATTGTACATAACAACCCCAAAACTTGCCCGCTTGCCTTGCAATTCATTCTTTCCAGACAATTTGTCTTACCTTCTTTCCTAGCTGTGGATGTTATTGAACAAGAAGTTGAACTTGTTCTGAACATCTCACGCCGTCATTGCCGAACGTCACTTCTGAGTCAAATCTCTCCAAAATCCCTTTTAAAATCTTTATTCCACAAGTGGTAGGCTACAATGATGGGCTGTTTTAAAATATACAAAATATACATAATATACGTCACTTAATATAAACTTTTTTTTTCCTTTCGGGAGTGTGTGTGTGTGTGTGTGTGTGTGTGTATATTTAACAATGTATGAAAATGTTTTATTTGATTGTTTAAGCAACCAACCGCCCGAATTTAAATAAAATATTATTATTTTTTGTCACGTCATCCGCCCGATCCGCGGCTAACCCGCCAACCGCTCATCGCTAAAGGTGCTTGCACACCGCCGCGCAGCAACCGCCCTTATAGTATTGTTGCATATTCTCGAAGAAAGTTGTCCAATCCCGGGTTGCTTTAACTCACTTCATTTATTATAAAGTCGTCGGCATGTTTCGGCATGGTAAGTGAAGCTATACGGAGGGAATTCTAGGAATTGGTAGAACACGTGTGAGAGATAATAACTCTGGCTACTATGGGCCACGGGCAGAGGCCCGTGACCCTTCGCGGGTGTCGCTGAAAATCTCTCTCTGGCGATCCCCACCTCGTGTCCTCAGGTAGAGACCGCCAAGTGGGCGTGGCCTAGTGGGCGTGGCCGGGGTGCCGTAATGGCTTCGGCTTCTTCATATATTTAAAAGGCGCTGCCATCTGTGGCTGGAGCAGCCTCTAATAAGGTCTTGCTCCCCTTGTGGCTATGTATAGTATTTACGGCTTATATGTTTGGTCCTGCTTCATTTTGGTCTATGTGTGGGTAGCTTAGATTCTTAAAATACGTAACAATCCCTCCTTGGTCATCTTAGATGACCATACAATAATATTTTAAATCATAAACACCATTTACCACACCGAAAACATAGTCAAATTAGGATCAATCATCAACACCATCAACCGGAGTGGAAACAACTCTATCGAATAGAGAAAAACCACTACGCGTCCCCATAATACTGAGACGGCATTCACCTTGTGGGTCTCATTGGAAATACAGGTCATTATTTAACAATACAACAATGAACATGAATCTTGTTATCATACAATCACATGGCCAAACAGCACACAAACAAAACCATCAATAGAAATCCTGAGCTAATACTTTTGGTCATGTGCTACAAGGTCATACAATTTTCATCATGTGCAAAAGTAAAGTAAAAATTGGTAGTCATAATACAATTTTTAAAAAATTCAAGATTATTGATAGCCTAGCATGGATTCAGGTGGTTCAGGTGATCTTTGTGCATTGGTTCGCTGTTGCATGTGGGTGGTTTTGGGCGTTGTTATTATCGTAGCCATTGTTTCTTCTGTCGCCGTCGGGCCTGTAATTCATGAACCCAAGACTCGTCCCTCCTTGTCAAGGGCTCAACTCAGAGAGGTTACTCCTACATCATGGGAGCCTCCAAACAGGTTCTCCGTCGTCGTCCTGTCAGTAACAGGTGGCCTGTAAAACAACCGTCTCAAAGATCAACTGTATGCAGCGATTCAGAACAAACATAGTCTGATATGGTTGTTTTAAAATTTGTTTCTAATGGTGGACAACCAAAACAGAACCGATTCAAATCCTGCTGTTATTTGATCTCCTCATGTGACTGTTAGTCCTTGCTCGGCGGTGGTAGTTTGTAGGCTCCGGGTGTGTCTGCATCTGGTTCTGGAACTTTTGTTTCTATTGCAGAAATACAAACTCATGTAGGCCTACAGCAGTTAGTTGTTCAAAAACATATTTCCATTAATTCTAATTTTAATTGTTTTACAGTATCTACTTTGATTTAATTTCACACTACATCCCTCCTTGCGGATTGCTTCAGCCATGTGCCTTAAATGACAACCAAAGTTAACAACACCGTAGTTCAACCAAGTTGCTATAACCAAAAAGATGTAAAAGGGAATTAACAATGTTAAAATGTGCATGTTCAATATCACTTCTGTGTTAACCGTATCTCATAATAACAGTTACCTTCATCATACTACCCGATTGTCCTACACTAACTATGTATATTGGATGACCTAATCTTCATTTATTCTACCTATTGCTCGCATTTGATGTTGTCCACACTTTGATTCACTCGCATACCACATCAAACGTGAATACGCCTTATTCTCTGCACAATATCCTATTGCGCCACTTTCTGCATACCACATCAAACGTGAATATGTCTGAAAGTGAAGTAAAGTAAAACTCAGTTTTATCTTTACTTATTTTATAGCTACACATGTCCCGGACACGTTCATTACTATTTCCAAAACAGTTTTTTTAGCTACGCAGGTCCCAGACCTAACTATACCATTACATGAACAGTATTTATTATTATAATTATCTAGTTTTTTGTTGGTCAACATCAAATCGATACATTAATTCAACCTTCTGACTTACCGACCTACCCGATTTCTCCCCGTGTGAGCCCGCGAATGACAACTCTCCCGGGGCCTCCCCATGAGCCCCATCGTTACCACCTCAGAACACTGCAGGAACGATTAGTCGATTAACGTGTGGCTTGGAGGAGGCTCCTAGGAAGTGCCACAATCCTACGTCTGACACCCGGTGAATCTTGAGCTAGGTCAATCAAAACCGTCTAAACTAGGCAGAACAAAGAGTCATCCAAACCCACAACAATTATGCACATCTGGGTATCAAATATATGGTGATATTCTATAAACAAAACAAAAACTGAACCTAAAAGAAAAATTCAGAAGTTATCGGATGAAACAGATGTTATTGTAATTGAACTACAGCAGTTGAGCTAACTCCCGCCTTGGGCACCGGTTAAAACCATGAATGCCGGGCATCCATCACTGCTTGGGTTGCAAAGGCCTGAAGAGGAAGAACAAATTCAGTACAAATGCGAACATTTACAGATCGTTTAAACTATTAATGTTGGTGAATCAAAAAACATTGATTACAACCCAAACAAACATTTGCGTGTTTTGCCGATATCAACTAGGGAGTGGCTCTCTGTATTTCAGCACCTAGACACACAGACCCTCAAATATACAAACACAAAATTTACATCCTGCCTCCAACACATGGCTAGGTGTGAGGGTGGGAGGGGGCAAGGGGAAGAAAGAACTTCCCCTTGCCCCCTCAACCCAACCAAGAACCTCAACCCAACCAACAACAGCGAGGCCACTTGCCTCTCTATTGTTAGTTAAATCGAAGCCCCCGTCCCACCGTTCCCGATGTTCTTTAAGCAATATGAATAAGGAAGGGTAGGGGAAGAGAATGTTTGCAGGGACAAAGGGTGGGGAGGGGAGGATCCGACGACTGGACCTGTGGACAGGGGGATGGGGGGGGGGGGGGGGGTCTGACTAGTACTGGACCTGTGAAGACTGGGACAAAGGGAGTGGGGGGGTTTCATGATAGGATCTTCTAGGGAGAGGGGGGGGGGGGGTGGAGGGGGAGAGAGAGGGGGGGGGAGGAGGAGGGAGAGAGAGGGGGGGGGAGGAGAGAGAGGGAGGGTGGGAGAGAATGTAACACTGTAGTTAGGCTCCCCGCTGCTCTTGGTCTCTGCAAGACCCAAGATGGCGGACGTCTGGACAAAGGAAACCCACGTCACGAAGACGCGCCGTCTCTTTAACACCACGTGGTTACACTCTACGGCTGCGTTGTATACTAATCAAAATTGCACATTAGATTTGAAATGAACCGGGAGGAATCAATCCAATTTGAACTCCTTGGCCAAGCCTCCGTTTTAATATGCAACTAAGCTAGATTAACGTTAAAAACCTGACCTTTCCTCCCCCCACCGTAAAGAGTTTGGAAGTTTGTGGCCGGTAATAAATAAACCTTATAGTGGCCCGGCTTAACTTCGGCGCTTTCACTATTTACCTTATGATGGTCTCGGCTTAACTTCGAGACATTCATCATATAACACAAAAAACACTAATACTAATACTAGTAATACTTCTCCCACGTATTACCTGAGGTACAGACAGACACAGAGACAGAGACAGACAGACATAACACACCGGGGGTCCCTTTGTGCAGGCTACCATTGCCTTATCAAACAGCCAGGAGCGCCCAGGTAAACAAAG
The DNA here is from genome assembly GCF_902167405.1 of Gadus morhua. Taxonomy (NCBI): domain Eukaryota; kingdom Metazoa; phylum Chordata; class Actinopteri; order Gadiformes; family Gadidae; genus Gadus; species Gadus morhua. The sequence continues at coordinate 1,064,151 of NC_044051.1, read as the reverse complement.
GGATGGGGAGAGGGGGGGGGGGGATAGAAGAGGGAGAGAGAGAGAGGGTGGGGGGGGTGGGGACTTCACGTGTCTAGGGGGTCAGGGGTCTTTTACCTTAATAATTCATCGTCTTTAATAACAAAATACCAATAGACTTGAATGTAAAATGAAGCATGCAGTCTTGGGTGGCATTTAGCGGATCGGCAGATAAGATAGTATACACTCCGAACGTCCGCTATGGTGGACGCAGACCGTGCCGGCCTCAGCGGAGAAGTTAAAGATAACTCTTGTTAATATACTATTTTGGCCCGATCAATACAGAGACCAATAGTGGAGGGCTTCACCTCTCAACCAGTAGCCTACCAAGAATGATCGTTAACGACGAGTACTCAAAACAACTCAAGTGTTATGAAGGGGGGAGGTTGGGTTTTCAGAGTTCCTTGCAACCGTTGATCTACACGTGTTGTTATGCTAGGCCCCTGCAGCAGCACGATCGGACGGTGGCTAAAATAAAAAACTTACACCTAAGTGTTCTTATAACCAATCCTATTTCAGATTTAATCTTTAAAACAATGATTTATACTTACCTCAGACGTGTGGGCCTGTTGAAGTTGTTTTAGCACGCCGGGATTCTAGGGACTTTCTTCCAAACGTCGGTGGTCACCATCTGTTGCATATTCTCGAAGAAAGTTGTCCAATCCCGGGTTGCTTTAACTCACTTCATTTATTATAAAGTCGTCGGCATGTTTCGGCATGGTAAGTGAAGCTATACGGAGGGAATTCTAGGAATTGGTAGAACACGTGTGAGAGATAATAACTCTGGCTACAATGGGCCACGGGCAGAGGGCCGTGACCCTTCGCGGGTGTCGCTGAAAATCTCTCTCTGGCGATCCCCACCTCGTGTCCTCAGGTAGAGACCGCCAAGTGGGCGTGGCCTAGTGGGCGTGGCCGGGGTGCCGTAATGGCTTCGGCTTCTTCATATATTTAAAAGGCGCTGCCATCTGTGGCTGGAGCAGCCTCTAATAAGGTCTTGCTCCCCTTGTGGCTATGTATAGTATTTACGGCTTATATGTTTGGTCCTGCTTCATTTTGGTCTATGTGTGGGTAGCTTAGATTCTTAAAATACGTAACAGTATGAAGGTATTATTGTAGCAAAAGTCTTTAGCACCTGTAACTGCAGAATTTGAATGTGTACACTAAAGTCACAGTAAATTTGAAGTCGTATATATTTATTTTGCATGTGTACTCTAAAGTCACAAATGTGTAACAGTACATTTGTAGTCGTAAAAAAAATATATATTTTTTTTATACCATTGTAAACACAAAATAGGGTCTACGAGTACGCTAATCTGTGTTACAGGTGCACAAATCCTTTTGCTACAATTATTGCAGCGCAGTTGTTGCAAAACACATTCGCACACCCGTGTTTCATAATCTGAGAACATGCCCAAAAGGTGTGCATTCGTAAACCCAAATTTGAACAAATGCATCAGAAGTTGCACATCTGTGAACGCTATGTTAATTCAGCATTTTAATGAGCGAGCACAAAACCATTTTACAACTGCTCGAATCTGCTCCTCCAAGTCTCAGCTGTGGGGTTTTTTGCAGGTTGTTTTGCAACACCCCTAGGTGGTAAATGTGTAGCAAAAGTATTCGTATCCGTAGATGACAGAGCGTCCGTGAGCGGGACAAAATAGTCCCGCCCATAATTTCCTAATCCAATGAAAGTCGCCGGCAGGGATGCATTTCTCAAATTACAGTGACGGCTGGTGGTGATTTTGGGTGGGTGGGCTAAAGAATGCATTACATTTATCAATACTTCACAGGGCTCAGGACGCCATGAGGTCACCTTTATATCTCTGTTCCAGTGACGTGCGGTGAAGTCAGTAAGTGGGTAGGCACTGAGTTATGAAAGCCAGATTACCTCATTTATTGTTTAGGCTAATAGGCTACGTGACAACAGTAGGCTATGCACAAGCGCGGCGCACAAGGTCGATCGATAAATACAGGGATGGCAGAACAGCCGCTGACTGGTGGCACAGCCACAAAGCCAATCCTTTTTCTCGTACCAATCCGTTTGAAACGAGCGAACAATTTTCGGTCCCTTTTTCTGCAAGAGTGCATCAAGTGTTGGCATAGGCCTCCCTTTTGCCACTAGCTCATTTTTGCTAGTAAAGTTGAGTTTAGAGAAATTTCTTAGCTCTAAAATATCGGTAGATGTCACTGCTGTCATTTTAACTTTTTGAGTTTCGCGGGGATTACGTGTAGCCAGTGTAATGACGTCAGCTGCGCAAATGTCCAGTAATATCTCGATTTCGATTGGTCCATGTTTGATACGTAGCGTAGATGATTACTGGCATAACATATTTACGTACAAAGGCACAGCAGAGTTGTGCCTTTCGGCGTAGATGTTAAAGAATACAAGATCGAAGTGCGCATGCGCCACATTAGTTTTTCGTTGCCGTTCACAATGAATGGACAGTAAAGGCACTGCTTATTCTACCGGTTTTTTGTATTTGATGTTGCGTAACTGATACAATTGTCATCGTAACGTCTAAACAATTGGAATAACGTATATATTGCATATATAAAACACAAGAATACTCGGTACAAATACAAGTTTATTAAATAAAATTATTTAATAAACATTTTTACGTTTGAATTTTGTCAGGGTAGGCAGTGCCTACCTTGCCTACCCTGACTGCACGTCACTGCTCTGTTCATAACTTTCATATAATGTGAATGATTTTTAAACAAGATTAAGGTGTAGAGAAAGGCATGTCTTTATTTGAAGCACAATTATAAATAGAAGAAAAATAAGGTGTTTAAAGTGCTTCACTGAGCTGAAATTGAACATTTCGAACTAAACCATTAAGCAAAAAAAAACTTTTTTTGTGCTTAAAGTATTACACAATTAAAATGTTGACTGGTCTCCCTTTGCGCAAAATGCGGCTGTAGACGATCACACACTCTTTGGTAGAGACGTCTGTGTCGCCGTCAATCATGAAGGACATGTAGGCCTATGTGGCGTTTCCGACGTCCGCAGCTGTCTTTTGCTTTAAGGTGTCGCCCATTAGGCCTACTGCAATGAATTGTGCACATGCCATCTCATTGCTATACGTCGGGTTGATGTTTAATCCATTTCTCTTCATGAGAATAATTTCGGATTTAAATTGAGAATGGCAACTCCTCTTTGGCAATGTTGTATGCAACATTAAATGAGATCATTTCCGATTCCTTAGAGAACCTTATTGTTACTGCCTGTCGCTGAAATGCAGCTTGGAGAGGGGCCACTATCTCTACACACTTGTCACGTCATGCGGGGTTATTTAGACAGCTTTTTAAATGTTTCGATACGAAACGTAGTTGACCCGCTTACAAATGCACTATTACCGGCCATATTCTGACCGCACTCCTGACAGTAAATCTGTACATCGTTTGGTTGATGTGTCCCCAATCTTTTCACTGCCAATTTTTCCTCCAAAGACATTAAAGAAAACCGATTAGAAAGTAAATAATCCACTTCATTCATTTTCATGCTAACGCCCGCCATACTGCACTTGCGCTACTGACTGTGCTGTGATTAGTCGAAGGTCACTGTACTGTAGCTACTGTGCTAGGTCAGCCTTTGAGCTAAACTAGTTTTGCCCAAATGGGAAGCATATGAAGGGGGCGTGTCAGGGCACCTGTCAATCAAACGTCAATGGAAGCTTACGCTACTGCGCTTGGGCTGAATACATTTAGCCCATTCACAGGAAAAAAACGAAGATATATATATCCTGGGTTTTTCTGTCACTTTTTGGTGCTGTTGCTCCTTTAGGTTCTACCAACATTTAAAACAATATGTTCTAAGTTTTTAATAATATTTTTTTTATTTTCACTGTAAGAGGGATAGCCCTGTTAGCCCATTTATACCAGCCGTCCCTGACTGGGACCCATCGCGTGCCAGCCATGGAGCTATAAAGATCGCAGCATACTCAGCGCGGGTACGTTTCTTTCTGGAGAAGTGAAGAGGGCGTCCTACTGAACGGAGGTGGGTATCCTACATTATGTAAAATGAAATGACTTAGTTCAAGTGAATTCTCCCCAAAGTAGTGCATTAACATTTCTGAATTTATGTTATGGCGACCATTAAAATACATTCAAGGACATTTGCGGCATGTTAATGAAATACTTTGGGGGGAATTCACACGAGGGCCGGAAGGGTGGGGCCTGCCCTCGGGGTCTGACCGGGCCAAGTTTCGGGCAGGAAGGGCCCCCCCTCCCTGCCCTCGGGGTCCGACCGGGCCAAGTTTCGGTGCGGAGGTCCCAGTTAGGCCCTAGAATAAGGTATTAAAATTTCAGGGCGGTAGGACCTTCCTATCTCAAAAACTGTTTTTCCACCACATTCTGAACCATTAGGTCTTGCAGGCTACACTTCTGAGGGGCTTTGTCCAAATGACACTCCATTTGGGAAAACTTTTTTTCTCTCAGGGCTAGAACTCCAAATTTCGGATATGTCGTTCAAGGGGCCCCGGGAAATGTGTGTAAACATTTTAGCATCCCTAGCCAGCTCGAAAAGGTCGGAAAAGGGGCGTGACCTCCAACAGTACAGTAAATGTACATAAGACAGAGGTTAGTTTCTAGTCCCCATTTTTTGTGGGATGGAGGTGTACATTCGTGGCTAAAGGTGTGTAGACACAGCTGGCCTGTGGCCACGTTTTTGAAGTCGGGTCAAAAGGTCAAAAGGAGCCGGCACCACGCCGCCTATGAGATAACAAAAAGTTAATGTGTGTTTCTCTCATAACTTTTTGTCATTATTAAAGAGAGGCCTGATTCTCAGATATGCATGTTGGATGGCTAGGGTGTAGGTCTGGGAAGAACTTCAGGCAAAAATCTTGCAAGCGAGCCGCTGGGTGAGTTGCAACGAGATGGAGCACTTGCGGAGTCATTTCCTGTAGTGCTGGAGCCACAGGTTGAAGCGTATGCGTCCTTTGAGACCCCCTTTGATATATAAGAGACCCTATACAGCTTACTTAAATGTTGTCGACTCAGTCACCTATTGGATCACTTCCTTTAGGGCTTCGGCCTCCTAATTGATCATTGTAGTAGGCTATAATTGAATGCCCTCTTTCATATATATATGATACCTCCACCACTGGGACGTGGCAACAATTCTCCAAATCCATATGGGGAGGGGGGGGATGCTTGTAGACAGTAGGGTTTTACCCTAGACATAAATAGGAAGTAAAATCAGGAGAAGGAATGACCTCTCACAAATATTTATTTAATAAATTGTTTCAAATAACCCTCCCTCGTTAAATCAATGAGCTTGGTGTTTTGCTTTCAAAAATTAGTTATAGAAGAAGTCTAAACTGCAGAAAATAAACACATCCAAGCTGCCTTTTAAGGATACCTTGGAATATCTGTCTATTTTTCAACCATCGGACCCTAGTTTACGACAAAAACAACACAATTTACGGCAGCTCCTTTGCCGCGTGGTTTTTAGAGCCACGAGTATTAGAGGGGGCGGTCGATAGCAACCACCATAGCAACCATGACGGTCAAAATCAAGTGACTGGATTCAGCCCCGTTGAAAAAAATAGAATACCTCCCTACACACTCTGTAGATTAATGATATTTAAATTATTATGACCATGAAGTCTTTATTTGCATGGGTTTACATTTCGTTCTGTGTAGCATGGAAAAATCGGAGAAACACTCCCATTCAGAATGCATTGGTTTACACGTCGTTCTTTGGAGCACGGTTATTTTTATCTATTTATTTATTTTCCATTTTTGAGGAGTTGCTTCAAAGATGCTAATTTTTCTGCAATAATCCAAAATCCAATGGAAAACCCGTTGGCTTTTTGTCAAGGGAACCGAGGGCGACGCTCACTTCCGGGTTTGGCAACATGCGTCATCCCTCTCCACCACTATACTGTAAAAACACATGTTCAAGTTGAATGATGATGCATGAATTCATTCTTTATTCTGCCATAGTAACACGGTAAATAAATGGCAAAAATAGGCTGAGAACGAATTCGTATTTACGATATTGTAAAGGTACCCATTTTTCGTCGAAAATTTACGCCAGGGATCCTTGGCCATGCGTCACACACTTGACGAGTACCCCGCGTTGAAAAACGACGAAAAAGGTACCCATTTTTCGTCTGAAATCGACGCCAGGGATCCGTGCCCATCCACCCACTCCGGTCCAACAACAATATAAAATGATACCGTAATGCACCTGTTCTTTGTTTTTGGATCTTTTGAATAAATGGATCAATACATGATGAATCATAATGATTGCAAGCAGAGTACCGTGAGAGGTATTGAGCAGCAGATGAACCAGTCCAAAATTCGGACACGTTAACGGAGCACTGAACTAGGCCCTCTCGGATGCCATTTGTTTCACTACGACTCCTTTCAGCTGCACACCCCTCTTCCCCAGCGAGATAACGGCTAATAAAACGCTTGAGGTGGCGTTTTGAAAAGAAAAAACGTACATTTTTTTTGTACACGGTATAAAGATAATTATGAACCTTTGATTGATATCCACACATTTTCTGCGGAGACACATTCCTGCTCCCCACTTGTATTGGAGTGAACGAGGATATCTACTTCTGGGACCCGTCCACAGCCCACTAAACCGACTGCAATACCAGGCCTGGCCTCTGAGCACTGGTGGATTCCGGAAATATGCACCAGTCCTGGGGGCCTGTATAGAGTGGCGAAGTCACGCCCCTTCCGGTAGGGCTCATGGGACCTATGAGATCGAAAAATATGAATGGGTGTCAATGGAGAGAAAATTATTATTTTCTGGTCCCAGTCTTTATATGCCCTGGATTACACATATGTTGTTTGTGGATTTAAATGATAATTTTTCATGCAAAGAAAACTAAACATTTTCGTGAAGAAGCTTGATAATTTTAGGTTTTATGTGAGGCCGCTTTGTGAACTACAGCTCTTCGTTGCTCTCGACGCATATGATATACGTCACCACCCGCACTTGGAACTCGGCACAGAGATGGCGATCTCTCTGCTCCACTTCACCACTTTTTTTCAAGGCGAGGATAAAAGCATAGAAAGAGTTGAAAACCACTATAAGTCGGGGCATGTGGAGAGCTTTAGTTATGTGCCATCTCTATGTGCCATCTCTGTGCCGAGTTCCAAGTGCGGGTGTGGTGACGTATATCATATGCGTAGAGAGCAGCGAAGAGCTGTAGTTCACAAAGCGGCCTCACATAAAACCTAACATTTTCAAACTTCTTCTCGAAAATTTTTAGTTCTCTTTGCATGAAAAATTATCATTTAAATCCACAAACAACATATGTGTAATCCAGGGAATATAAAGACTGGGACCAGAAAATAATTATTTTCTCTCCATTGACACCCATTCATATTTTTCGATCTCATAGGTCCCATGAGCTCTACCGGAAGGGGCGTGACTTCGCCACTCTATTGTAGCGTCACAGGGTTTGGGGGGAAGGGGCGGGCCTTCTGAGAGGGGGTTCCGGGGGTTTCCTTCCGGGCGGGAGTTTTGGTTGTTGTAGTTTTCCGGTGGAGCTGTGCCTGCCTGTCCGATTGTGGAATCCAATAAACCTGCTATCAAGCTTACTTCGCTCACTACCTCGCCTGTGGTTATTACAATATCATTAAAAGTTACATAAAGTAACGGTTTAATAACACAAACGCAGGAAACACCTGAGCTGCTAGTTTAGCGAAAGCAGCGTCCCTAGCAACCTGACGTCGTTGAAACATGCGAGCGAGCCGATAAAGTCTTCCTAATAACTATAAAACTAAAGATCAGACACAATCACTGACTGAAGATTATGCAAGTAAAAAGCATATTTCTCGCTAGAAATGTTATTAGAAACACGTTTAACGGTGAATCGGTCCTAAAATATTGCATTTCCAATTCAGATAATAAATATTAATAAAGATCATACACATTCACTGACTGAAGATTATTCAAGGAAAAAGTACATTTCTCGCTAGAAATGGCATTAGAAACACGTTTAATGGTGAATCTGTAAAACAAACCAATAGACAATAGCTACGGCATCACCGTTGATAAACATCGATTTCCTTTCGTCTATAGAGTGGCGAAGTCACGCCCCTTCCGACAGGGCTCATGGGACCTATGCGATCGAAAAATATGAATGGGTGTCAATGGAGAGAAAATAATTATTTTCTGGTCCCAGTCTTTATATGCCCTGGATTACACATATGTTGTTTGTGGATTTAAATGATAATTTTTCATTCAAAGAAAACTAAAAATGTTCATGAAGAAGTTTGATAATTGTAGGTTTTATGTGAGGCCGCTTTGTGAACTACAGCTCTTCGCTGCTCTCGACGCATATGATATACGTCACCACCCGCACTTGGAACTCGGCACAGAGATGGCGATCTCTCTGCCCCACTTCACCGCTTTTTCCATGGGGAGGATAAAAGCATCGAAAGAGGTGAAAACCATTATAAGTCTGGGCACGTGCAGAGTTTCAGTTATGCCGATGGGAAGATTGTCGGTCTTCTCCACGCCAGTCGCAGGGAGCGTGACGTCACATACGAGCCGTGTAGTCTTTCTCGTTGTGTTTTCTCTACAGCCTTTATCTGAACAATTCCACAATAAACGGTCGAACTCTTTGCATGAAAAATTATCCTTTAAATCCACAAACAACATATGTGTAATCCAGGGCATATAAAGACTGGGACCAGAAAATAATTATTTTCTCTCCATTGACACCCATTCATATTTTTCGTTCTCATAGGTCCCATGAGCCCTACCGGAAGGGGCGTGACTTCGCCACTCTATATCCGACGGTGAGGGATTAACATGAATGTCTATCTGACGGACCCCGCGTTGAAAAACGACGAAAAAGGTACCCATTTTTCGTCGGAAATTGACGCCAGGGATCCTTGGCCATGCGTCACACATTTGACGAGTAGGGAGTGAGACTGTGTTGATTCACACATCTAAATGGGGTTGACATGTTGACATGTTGACATGTTGACACACTTAGTGTGTCAACATTATTATTTGTACGACGATAATGAACACAATCCTAGATGAGCTAGAGAGGAGAGCAGAGATAAGAGAGAGGAAGAGGAGAAGAGAGAGGTGGAGGAGGAGGAGGAGGAGGAGGAGGAGGAGGAGGAGAAGAGAGAGGATGAGGAGAAGAGAGAGGAGGAGGAGGAGGAGGAGGAGGAGGAGGAGGAGGAGGAGGAGGAGGAGGAGAAGAGAGAGGAGGAGGAGGAGGAGAAGAGAGAGGAGGAGGAGGAGGAGGAGGAGGAGGAGGAGGGAAAGGAGGAGGAGAAGGGAGAGGAGGAGGAAGAGGAGGAGGGGGGGAGGAGAGGAGAGATAAGAGAGAGGAGGAGAGGGAGGAGGAGGAGGAGAGGAGAGGAGGAGAAGGGAGAGGAGGAGGAGGAGGAGGAGAGGAGAGGAGAGGAGAGGAGAGCTGACCAGACAAAGTCACAGTACTCACACACATGGGGGGAATCGTTAAATGTAGTCACTGTGAGCTTTGTTTAAGCAACACAGTCTCACTCCGTCAAATACCGACTGTTGGCAAGGGCACTTTAGTGTCGGTCGCTGACGGGAAAAGGCCCCTTTGGCGTTGTCTGCAGACGGAGAGGGGGTTCATTCACTACAATGTAACGCCATCCCCGGTGATGTTTGACGCTCAGAGCGGGTGCTCCAGCAGCCCATTCACTCCCTACGGCTCCAGCGCTATTCCACGATTTGATAATCGACATGAGACCCCGTTTATTTTGTATGTGTGGGAGAGAGAGGACGAGAGACTACAGATGTTACGTCAATCAACGAAATGACGAACACAAAAAAATTGCATATCTGGCCGTTTAAACCTTATTTGACAAAACAAATAAATCCTTTACCATTAAATGGAATATTCTTTTATTATTATGAACTAATAGCTGTATGACTAAGGTGTTCAGCTCTGTCTCATCAAAAGAGGGGCCCTTATTTTAACACCGGCTCTGATAAACCGCTCATCCATCACAGGCCATTTCATCACCAACCCTTTTGCGACATCAGACGTCAAAACGTGCCCCCCGTTTTTGTCGGTTCCTCAGGATGTAGTTCACACAGATGTAGGATTGTGTGTATGATTAAAACGTATGATTTCTAAGAGCTAGTCTGATATTAATCTAAATGTAGTTTTAATGACAGATGAAAGTTCAAAGAATGACGCTTCCTTACTGCCCCCTAGAGTCACGTGTCGTCCACTACAGCTCGAAAAACGAATATAAGGATTATTCCTTGATGACGAATTGTTCGCCTTAAGAAGAAAACAGAAAGAATGGTTACCATCGGGAAAATTCAAGCAATATATTGTCAGTGATCTTAATTGAGCTGCAGTGTGACCACCAACCAGCAGGGGGAGTAGATGGACTCGGAGTCCTCCAAGATGTCATGGCGGTGGAGGGGGGATAACATGACAGACCTGTGAAGCAGGAAGGAAGCCGTCTGTTGACCGCCATGAAGGGGGCTTATCAATTCTGGATCTAATACATCATTGCCCTCACACACACACACACACACACACACATACACACACACACACACACACACACACACACACACACACACACACACACACACACACACACACACACACACAGAAATACGCGTGCGTGTGTGTGCGAGTGCGTGTGCGTGCGTGTGTGTGTGTGCGTGTACGTGTTCGTGTGTGCTTTAATTTACAATTTCAGGTAAAAAAACAACACCACTCAGTGTCATCCACCGCCGTCATTCCCTCGCCACGCAAATGACTCAACTGTCGTTCAGCTTCTCACCTGAACCCGCGGAACGGGGCGTCTCGCTTTAACAGAGCCTCGGGTAAAATGACACCGGGTGACGCCCTGAAACAAAGCATAGCAACTTTACACAGTCCTGGCGCACTGCACTGGGACCGTGCACCTGGTCTGTCCCATAAAACACACACAGGCGGACGACAATAAGTAACCGATACCGGAGAAGTGATGCCCTCACAACAGGGGGAGACGACCAGCCGTCGTTGACCGACACCGGAAGGATCCGGGATGGGGGACGAGGGTTGCTTCAAGTCTGTTCTCCCCCCTCAGGTCCTGGACGACAGCAGTCTGGCCCTGCCTGCCGAGCATTACATCCTGAGCCCGGCCAGGTTCCACTCCGTCGACCGGAGCGTCCGGGTCCAGCAACAGGTCCAGCTCACCCTGACCCGCAAGGGGAAGAAGTCCGCCTCCAACGGTAAGCCATTTAGTCAGCGCTCTTTATAACACCTGCATATCAAGGTATGGTTCAGGTTGGGAGACCTGCAATGGCGAACTCATAGAGAATGGAATAATAAGTATGCATTGAACTGTGCTAGACGAGCTGCGGTGGCCGTTTAACGTTGTTCTGCCATTATCGCTCTGGTGTGTTTGGGCTCAACAGCTCACAGCCAACACGCACCAACTGAATGGAGCGGCTTCTGGCCCAACAGGTTAATGAGTAGCATATCTTCTCTGTGTGTGTGTGTGTGTGTGTGTGTGTGTGTGTGTGTGTGTGTGTGTGTGTGTGTGTGTGTGTGTGTGTGTGTGTGTGTGTGTGTGTAGTGTACGTGTGTGTACGTGTGTGAGACATCTTTTTAGATAAGTCGGCCAGGACACCCTCCCCTCCTGTCTCCTCCTCCATCATGTGACCACAGCCACAGGACTTTGTGGCGGATGAGGCCTTTCCACTTCGGATAAACCTCATGAGGCCATCCCCCGGTCGCAGCCCGCCAAGAGAGTGCCGGGTGTTCAGCGACCGTCCGTCCCGAGCCGGGCCGGTTGTGGAGAACGCCTTCGGGAGGCTACCTGTGTTCTCCAGAACTTCCTGCGGAGGACAACCCCCCCATGTGCATTGAGGGGGAACATCCCAGTTGGTGAGGTGGACCCACTGCCGGGTCTGGGAAGAGTTGCTGCCAACAACTCAGTGAGGGAAGCCATCAGGATCCGGGAGGCCTTCACGTCCTACATCTCTGCAGAGGGAACCGTCCCATGGCGAGACAACGTGTAGCGCACCAGCACACCCAAACGGCTCTTTAAAAAGACACCTACACATTACTAGTGAGCATACTTCCTGCAATTACACATCTTGCTCAATTCACATGATACAATGAGACGACGATTTACTCCTTCAAAGTAAAAGTATTTATGTGTTGCACCTCCCACTCCCAGCCAGAGGGGTCGCTCTCATGCAAACCCTGTCCACCATCACCGCTCTGGAAGTCCGCTCTCCCATGGGGCTAGCCACCGGAAGCTTCCTGAACAGTGAGCAGACTTTACCTCAAAGTGTTACAGTTAAAAGTATCTTCAACACCTGGGTCGGTTGTTAACGAGAGCTGACATCACACCTTGGTGGGCTCGTCCAATTAGATCATTGGAACTCTTTAAACTCGGCCAATCGTGTCGCTGATACGGCTACCCTCTCTCTCTCTCCCCTCAACAACTGTGCACACAGAGAGAGAGAGAGAGAGAGAGAGAGAGAGAGAGAGAGAGAGAGAGAGAGAGAGAGAGAGAGAGAGAGAGAGAGAGAGACTATAACCGATACAGAGACACTGAGGCTGAGGGGTCCCCCCATACCCAGAACCCAGGGAGGGGGTCCTCCTGGGTGAGCCGATGCCCCCCCGCAGAAAACCTGCGCCACTAAACTTGCGCCCTGAGAGGCGTGTCGGCGAAGAGCAGAGGCGTGTTCCGGCGCAAATGATACATGGTGCTATCTTACAGATCGATAAAGCAGTTGCGCAAATGACCGACAAATACCGGGTCTAAGTGCACTAGCGGATAACGCAGTTGGTGTTGCTATTTTGATGCTATTTTGTACCACGGCAGGTCGGAACTGCAACATGTTTTCCATAGGGGTTGCATGAATGAACAACAGTGGGCTATGCCATGCGTGGACATAATAATAACAATGATAAACTCGAGCAAAGCAGGCTATATCCCAGGCTTCCAAAACAAAATCTCGTTTTAGGGTAAACGATAACGTTGGTTAAATTATTTGGTAAAAAAAAACAGCTGATACAGCGGTGATAAGTTACGCAGAGTGTATTTCTCCCTCGTAGTAGTAATTCTTGAAGTAGAAATCAAAGCAACTTGCCAGGTTGGATCAGAGGGTTGAATAGAAGGTTTATTGGAGGATGTAATACAGCACAGGTACAGACTTAGGTGGGATAGTCTCAGTGTAGGAGGTGAGGAGCAGTCTCCAGACGTGCTCCTTGGCTGTCCATCCCTCTTCTCACCAAACCAAAGGGTTGGGGCCAGTATTATAGGAAAGAAAGCGTGAATAACAAAATAACAGTCTCCCTTGATAAGGTATATGGCCCTGGCTATGTCCCAGACCACAGGGTTGGTTCGTCCTTGTTGGGACATCAAAAATGACAGAATGTTGGATATAACACCTCGTACAGTAGGAGAGGCACTGGCCTGTTCCTAGACTAAGAGATGTGAACACAGAGAGACACTAAAGTACATCAACATTCTACATAACTCCCTCTTGATCATATTAAACGTAGTTTAAAGATCACCCTTTAAATGAGAATTCAGTTTATCTACTGGTAAACAATTAATAATTACATAAATCAACAAAATGAAGCATAAAAGGCAATAGCAAACCTAAAAAAGTATACTCATCATCCACAAGTAAACCAGGTGTAGGCTTATCAAAAAATAAACTCATTAGGTTACTCATGATTAAACCAAAACAGATTTAAATTGTAAAATAAAGGAAATGGAGTGTCCAGACAGCGCCCTCTGCTGGGCAGTGGAGCTCCACCTTCCTCTGACAGCTCTCACTGTCCCCAGCAGTAAAGTGGTTCTGTTGGTCTGAACAACACTAAAGGGCCCAGAGGAAGGCTTAGCCTTAGAAACAGGGGGAAGTTTGGGGCACCAGACCTTACGACGGGGGGGGGGCTCTCTAACACAGCTACCCTGAGGGGGGGCAACAAGATCAGGGCAGTCCCCGGGGGGGTCGGTTGGGGGGCGGTCATCCGGGGAAACACACAGGGAGATAACTTGATGACCACATAGAGCATGATAACAGAAAGGACCAACGGCAGTGCCATCTGGACTATCTGAGACAACATAGACCCACCCAGCCCGCTGAGCCATCCCACACATGTACATCAGTCTGTACCCCCCCTCCCATCCTGATCAGGCCAGAGCAGCTCCCACACATGCGTGGGCGCATGTGTGTGTAACGTATGCACACCCTCACCCCCCTCCCTCACCCTCACCCCCCTCCCTCTCCCTCACCCCCCCACACCTTCCCCCCATCCGCCCCCTCATGTGTGTGTTTGCATGTGTGATGATGTGTCATTATAGTCCGGGAGCCGGACCCTCAGCCCCGTCACCCCCCCTCAGCCCCGTCACCCCCCCTCAGCCTGACACAGAGACTCCCCTCAGACCCGGGGGGGGGAGGGAGGGAGGGAGGGAGGGAGGGAGGGGGGCGGGCGGGCGGGCAGGCAGACACTGAGGCCCCTCCGACCCCCCCCCTCAGCACCCTTGGTGTGTGTGTGTGTGTGTGTGTGTGTGTGTGTGTGTGTGTGTGTGTGTGTGTGTGTGTGTGTGTGTGTGTGTGTGTGTGTGTGTGTGTATTTACAGGCGTGCAGGCGCTGAGGGAGGAGGTCCTTTTGTTTTTCTACAACCGACACAGAGACACTGAGGACCCCCACCCCCCCACCCCCACCACCACCCCCGGGAGGAGGTCCTCCTGGGTGAAGGAGGACCAGAAGGTGTGGAGGTGTGTCAGTGTGTCTGAGGACCCTCCTCCACCTGGGGACACTCTGTAGAAGGACAGAGAGCCAGCAGGCCGGTCCAGATACACTCCTACTCTGGTGGAGCCAGCGGGGGGGAGAGGGAGGTCTGTTCTACTACCGTTGTACCGGGCAAAGTAACCACCATCAGGACAAACAAGAGTCCAGGACTTGTTGTTCTGTCCAAGCCTGCTGTCACCACCCCGTCCTCTCCTTGTGATTCCTCTGTATGTCACTCCTATCTCAACCCCTTCTTCCCACTCTACCTCCCAGTAACAGCGGCCAGTCAGAGCCTCTCTACCCAACACCTGGGGCCACCAGTCAAATCTCTCTGGGTGATCCGGATACGACTGGTCCTCTCCAACCCACGTCACCTTCCTGTTGTCCTCAGACAGAGAGAGGTGTCTGTGGGCCGTGTTGGGGTCCAGTGTGAGGTCACAGGCATCTGAGGGAGAACCAGACATGATGAGCTGCTGAACCGCTCTTCATCCTCATCATCATCACTCATCACGGGTTACTGTTTCTGTGGGGGGGGGGTGGGTGGGGGGGTCATGTGATGTTATAGTTTTCCACTATTGTTTACAAGTAGTAACAATAGTGGACCCGGACCGTCACCCCCCCCCCTCCCCTCAGCCCACTCCTCCCTCCTCACCCCCCCCTCAGCCCCCTCCACACCCCCCACCACCCCCCCCCCCCCCCCCCCCCCCTCCTCAGCCCCCTCTCCCCCTCCACTCACGCCCCCCTCAGCCCCCCTCCCGCACACCCCCCCACCCAACCCAACCCTCACACGCCCCCTCCCCCCCACAGGTCCCCTCTCAGTCACCCCCAACCCCACCCCCCCCCCATAAGGGGCCCCCCTCTCACCCCCCCCCCCCTCCCCCCCCCCACCCCCCCTCCCCCCCCCCCCCCCATCAGGCCCCCCCCCCCCCCCATCAGGCCCCCCCCACCCCCCCCCCAGGCCCCCCCCTCTCACACCCCCCCCCCATCAGGCCCCCCTCACCCCCCCCCCCATCAGGCCCCATTTCACCCCCCCCCCATCAGGCCCCCTTCCCCCCCCCCCCCCCCCCCCCATCAGTCCACCATCTCACCCCCCCCCCCCCCCCCGAGCCCAGATGTTAGCTTCATGATTCGTGATGGTGGACAGTATTAATATACGTAAGATACATGATGTCAGCCATCATCTTCCTTCCCAGTAGGATCTGACCTCACTTCCTGCTGTGTGGATGGACTTTCCATCTCAATAGTGAGTGTGTGATGTGATGAATCAAACAGACACTTACATCTCTGTGGAGCTGGTTTCAGCCTCCACACTCCACCGTGCTCCACACTGGGGGGAAACAAGGTGAGACCACCATGTTGAAACATTCACCTTCATCATCTGCCGTCTCATAACGTTCTGCACAACATGAGTGACAGCGGCCTTTTCAAACCACTTCATCTAGCAGCATGAATCCTTGTAGGAGACTTTGTCCCTCAGTGGTGAGCTGTCCTCTCCATACCTGAGAGTGTCCAGTCTCCAGCGTGGATCCTCCAGTCCAGCAGAGAGCAGCGCAGTTCCAGAGTCTCCTGGGTGATTGTAGCTCAGGTCCAGCTCTCTCAGATGGGAGGGGTTGGAGCTCAGAGCTGAGGCCAGAGAAGCACAGCCTTCCTGTGTGACCAAGCAGCCAGACAAGCTACACACACACACACACACACACACACACACACACACACACACACACACACTCTCCACATTTGGATTGGGACCATTTGCCACAGCGCCTCCCGTGGAAGAAGGCCTTCCCAGAAACACACACACACACACACACACACACACACACACACACACACACACACACACACACACACACACACACACACACACACACACACACACACACACACACACACACACACACACGCACGCACAGGTGTAAAATCCTGTGTTTTTCCAGCCTGCCAACCAGTTTCTTTACGTCCTACTCCAACCACAAGTGGCGTTGCCTTGGTGACGGTCCTTTTATGGAGCACTTCCTGGTCCAGTGAAGGGACACCGGTGGTGAGGTGTGTGTGGATGTGTGAAGCTCCTTCTGGCCAGCGGTTCAAGATGGCCAAGAGAAAGCTTCTCACACATAATACGTTAGGTTTTCTAAACCACTCCACATTTGGATTGGGACCATTTGCCACAGCGCCTCCCGTGGAAGAAGGCCTTCCCAGAAACAAGCGGGTATTCAACGGCCACATAATACATCAGCATTGTAGCGCCCCAAGCCCTAGTCTCTATTCCGCTGTGGAGCGAGGTCCACTCAACCACAGGACTTTGACTTCTTTATATTTCACTTGATTAAAGTATCACCTTTACCTAGAACTCGGTTAGATTGTACTACCATCTAGATTATAGATCCATCAGGGAAAACACTAACATGATCAAAAGTATTATTATCAGGGGTGCAAACTGGTGATGGCCCCAAAAGGAGACGACATTTTAATGTCAGAAAACAAATGAAAGATCACTGCACGGGCCCAGGCCTTCCTGTGATTCATGCTCCGTTCTAACGGTTTAAGTGACTCATTAAAGCAGTCAGTGATGTTCAGACCTACTGTATGAAGCAGTGCTCACAACAACAACTTAATCTATTAGAGTTTAAAATGTATTCATGTGAAACTTTAAATACATTTAAGATAAGTAACATACAATACCTTGCAGTAATATTTGCAAACCCCCTTTGCCAAATATGTTAATTTTCTAATGGCAGCACTCTGGCCATCATCATCTGTACAAGAGACAGTTTACTAAATAAACGACCGATAGACCGATAGACTACTTACACGGTGAGAGTAGTTGTCCTATTTCCATGTGTGGATGGACTAAGGAATCAGCAATAGTTCACTCAGAATGCATCATAATGTAGTGGTCTCACCCTATAGTCTGTGGGCCAGGACTGATGCAAAGTCAATCCTGGCCAAGCAGCACAAGTTAGGTGACAATGTCCCAACATTACTGGCCCATTTATGGGTGCACTAAAGATGCAAGAGTATTCTTAATGTTACTGTTTATAACACAGGGCACTTTAAGACACTTAGAGTATCCCCACTTCTCCCAGAACCACTGCTTACAGCTGTTGAAATACAGCTGGACTTAAAGGGGACCTATTATGCTTTTTTGACTTTTATGACCTATAAACATAGTTATAATGATTGATAGTCATGTTTAACCATACCAAAGTGTCAAATAATGACGTACATGCATTTTGACGTATTCCCTGCTGACAGTCTGGGGAGGCTGTGCAGAGCGCTAAACACTTGGGACAACGTTTGCGATTTACTTGTTCACATTTCCGGGAAATCATCTACGTAGAGGCACTCCTGCCGCGCCCCCATATGCCTGGTCAAATCTGCCCGCCCGCGCGCTTCAAGGAAGGTAACCAATCACAACGGAGTTGGGTTGGCAGGAGGGGGGCGAGGGGGCGGAGAAGGACGAAACCGAGCGTTGACAGAGAAGGCTGAAAGCGCCCAGATGAGAGGAAGAGTTTCCCGAAAATCGACATAGTTTTTGTGTATGATCAAACATGACTATCAATCATTATAACAACGTTTATAGGTCATAAAGGTCGAAAAAGCATAATAGGTCCCCTTTAACCATCAATTAACAAGTATTAATCCTTGGCTTTCCTTATTTATTTGATCATAATGAATAGAGCTTTAAGGAGTTTGTCTCTTCACTGGGTACACAATATAACAATATATATTGTTATATTGAATAACAAGTTATTCTGTATCCTATCCATATTTGTGAGTAAAGAATTAGCTATTTAAATAATGAGTACTGGATATAGTAAGCTTCAAAACACGTTTTGTTTGACAATTGCAAGTTTCAAATCATTCTTTCCAGAGACCCTCCAAAATGTTTCTGTTGAGGCTTTCAGGGGGTCTGAGGTGTCCAGCTAGGGGTAAGACCCTCCAAAGACTTCACCCCGCTCTAAACTATCATTGTCTCCTATAGAGGGGACAGTGGGGGGGCAATAGTATTATATTTTGAGTTCATTTTATATTTATAATTGAAAGATTGCAGGCATATGGATGTATTAGAATATCCATCCTAACAACAAGGTGTTACATCCCCAATGATACAAAGTCATGGATGTGGTCATCACAGGTACTGAGATATAAGATGGGTTTATAACTGTCCTCTGATGTAGAACTTGTGGTGCAACTGTTTGAGTACCATTGAGTAAAACTGACCTGAGAGTTTCCAGTGTACAGTGTGGACTCCCCAGTCCAGCAGAGAGCAGCTTCACTCCTGAATCCTGCAGATCATTGGTACTTAGGTCCAGCTCTCTCAGACTAGAGGAGTTGGAGCTGAGAACTGAGGCCAGAGCTTCACAGCATGTCTCTGACAGATGACAGCCAGTCAGCCTTCACACAAACAATAAACACAACATGTTAGGTACTGTGATGCATTTTTTTATTTCAAATTTCTCATAAGATATGTTTTATTAGTTTAACTAAATGTCAATACAGTAGATCTTTAAATTATGACACTTAGAGGTCAGATAACTAAAGATTTAATATAACCTTTAGTTAAAAGAAGAATCCGTTATTTAACTTTACTAAACAACTCTAAAGTGCACCTTACTAGTCACGTTTCCATCTAAAAGGTGAAGCGAATCTTTAGAATGTTTGCAAAAAATAAATTCGAATTGGGTGCATTTCCATTAAGTGGTTGGAGCGGAAAACGACACCCATTCCAGGACTTCCAGCTAGGGGTAAGACCCTCCCAAGACCCCCTGTAATTCACCCTGGCCTAAACTATCACCGCCCCTCACACAGGGGACAGTGGGGGGGGGGGCAATATTATAATTTTTTTGAGTTCATTGTTATATTTACTAGAGTTTTCGAGCGAGCGTTGCGTGCGCTCAACCTCTAGTTGTAATTAAATCCATAGCAATAATGTGGAAACCCCAGTCGATAATGTAACAGATTTCTGAAAATAATAATCATCATTGAGATTAAACATCTCCTCCAGTGTCCTGGCCAAGACAGGCAGCAGTAGCCTACAGTCACACATAGCATACACACAAAACCTAAGTAAAATAAACCAACTACAACAGTCCGCAGGGGGGAATGGGGATATCAACATCGCAAGACATTTCGGGAGGCTCAAGGAGTAATATTACATTTGAGCAACAAAGTGTAGTCTTGCGGTGGACTCTATAGACATAATTCACCATACTGTGTTATTGACATGTTTTCGTTGTGTTATAGGGACCCTGTCTCTTTAAGATCACGTGACTTGTGTGTTGATATGCCGGTCGCCGCAAAGTTTGAATTTAACGGTTATTATATGACAAAATGAACGACCTGCCGTCAAGGTGAGAAATTGTCTCTTCCCTTCTTTTATCGCACGTTCTACAGTCTATAGATAGAACGTCTTACCTGGGAGAGTTTGTTGATGGTGGCGCCGTTATGTTCAAAAACGTAACGGCTTACCTAGGTGAGTGTGCCGCTGCCTTTGTCTAGACGTGCGGTGTGTGCACGTGCGGTGTGTGCACGTGCTTGTGTGTGCGCTTCCGTGTATGTGATGGGCCTTTGTCTTGACGTGCAGTGTGTGCGCTTGCGTGTGTGTGTTCTTTTCCATGTATATTCGTGCCCATGTGCGTGTGTGTGCGTTGTGTGTATGTGCGTGCTTGCGGTGTATGTATGCGTTTGCGTGTGCTGCTCTTGAGCTGCAGGCTGCTTGGCACATGACTAACTTGAGTCACTGGTGCGACAGGCCTGCTATTATAGTAGTAAGATAATTGAAAGATTGAAGGCATATGGATGCATTAGAATATCCACCTAATGTTTTGTATATTAGGGTTACAACCAGCGGCCGCACAAGGGGGGGGGGGGGCTTAAGCTCCCTCTGAAAAAGGCTGAGCCCCCTCCAAGCCCCCCCTCATTTTGTTATGAAAACTATTTTATTTAATTTTAAAAATGTGTTTTTAATAATAATGTGGCGAGCAGCGTGGGAACGAGCAGACGGGAGCCCACGTTATAAGAGCTTGCAACTCTGGTGATCCAAACTCTGCACGACCCTGCGAGAGGCTTCATGTAAACACACCACACACACACTTGAAACACACATCCTGTCGCCCACAACCACGACTGCCTCAGTGCCGCCGACCCTCCCAGGATCCGATGCTGCACTTGGCGACCACGGCCGTGATCACCACAATAATATGATAATAATATATATGCATATATATATTATTATATGAAGACATCGGACTAACTTATATGAACTATGAAAACCTATTTTTCATTTGCGTAAGTGATGATGAACGTTGCTGTTTGTTGTGTGATTTGATTGGTTGATTCGTATCATATTGTAGTGCAGGGGTCGGCAACTGGCGGCCCGCGGGCCATAACTGGCCTGCAAGACATAATATCTGGCCCGCCAGATTATTCTGAAGTTATATGATTTTATTTTTTATTTTTTTATATCGAATATCTATATCTGTTAGCTTAAATGTAAAGGGCTATACAATGAACTTTATTTTCTTTTACAACCGTTTTTTTTATTTAAATTGATCAAATCCTGCTACTACTCCCTGAATGTTAGAGAAACACTCGTCACGCGTAAGCTGCGAGGGGCTGAGCGGGAGATATTGGTAACTATGCAATATTAAATTAAACGGAACCGCCCTCTATAACAACCATGGCGACCCAACATTATGTATTTTTGTCTGATACTGCACGCAGAGAAAGGCAGGAGCTGTTGACAAAAGTCAACAAAAGATTTAAGACGCCAAGCTCTGAGACTTTGCTGTTTAACGCACGCAGAGTCTCTTATGAGCCTACTTCGCCTACAGCTCTTCTAACGGTGAGTAGGCTAGGAATGGAGGTTTGTCTACGTGCGCAGTCAGTCAATACCCGCCATGGTGTGTGTATATGTGCGTATGCACAGTCAATCAGCCCCGGCCGTTGTGTGTGTGTGTGTGTGTGTGTTTGTGTGTGTGTGTGCAGTCAGTCAGCACCCGCTGTGGTGTGCGTGTGTGTGTTGTGTTGTGTGAAGTGTTTCAAGAAAGGTTGGCTGCTTTTTTAGGTGCGCACTACTGCCCTCTCTCCAGCAAAAGACCTTTCTACACTTTCAAGCCGGTTCGGTCGAGGCTTGGCACGCCCGGCGATTTCACCGTCTTAACTCAAGTTTCCTGTGTAAAACCGAAGGGGTTAAATTCCCCGTTTGTCACGGTGCAGGCTTTCTTGGTTCACTGCAGAAGGCGGGGCTGCACACGGAGTCTAGACCTTTAGAACAATTTGCATATTCCCGAATGTTTATATATTTTTATGAATGAAGACACCTGCATGCAAGAATGAGTTCACGTCTGAATGTAGGCTGCAAACGCGATTAACTATTTACATGTGCAAAATGCCAACATATTCTATATTTTGCTGACCACGTGTTTTTTTACCGACAAAAGCCTCGTAAGGACAGTTTCTCTGCTTCACTCGCAGATCTTTCAACGTCTTTGTTTAATACGACTGCATCACCCTCTCTCACATGGTCAGCAGCTCGCAGATTACACTTTCTCTCCAGTTAGAACTGTTCATGATGATATCGCTGCATTCATTGTTTCTGTGGAGACAGTGCAGCAACACATCTACCATCTACCATCACATCTATCTATCTCTGTTTTCCTTTTATTCCTAGTCTGTTTTACATAGTTTTGAATGATGACTATATGCTCTGTAAGGTGACCTTGGGTGTCTTGAAAGGCGCCTCTAAATTAAATGTATTATTATTATTATTATTATTATTTACCCAAGCCCCCCCCTCCCAGAACCGCGAAGCCGTCACATTTAAATCAGAATGAAACCCAATATACCGCCAATGTGTGTAGGGTCCGGGAGGATAAATTGGGGTGCTAGCTCAAGCAGGCAATTTACCTCGGGCAGTGTAAACACGCGGACCATGCAGCGAAAAAGGCGTTCATAAGGCGACATATACTCTGCCAAATATGCTGACAGGAGAGGAGGAGCAGCTTTTTCTTCAATTTATCTTCATATCAAGGGTTAGGACCAGTGGCGTAAATATCGACAGTGCAACTGGTGCACTACACCGTCAGGTGTAAATTCTTCGATTTACATGGAGTTTATTGCCTCACGAAAAGCACGAGTACAGAAACTTTACGTCCATGCAAGAGTAGAAAATAGGTTGCCACTACAGTTACAACACACACCTCATAGCGTCAATAACAAACTAAGGATGTGTTACAACACCAGCGGTGGGTACAAGTAACGCAAATGAGTAAAAAAGTATTTTTTACGGGTAACGAGTACTTTTCACGTTGCTTTTTTAAGTCTAATTTTGCTCTTACTAGAGTAAATATTTGATTTAGAATTCTAGTCTTTACTCAATTACATCTTCCATTGGGTCTTCATTAAAATGAGTATTTTGATAAACTCATTATCTTCGTTGTCAAGCGTACACGTAACGCGCCCTCCTTAGGCTGCAAGACTGTTGTGATTCCACAGCCGAGGAGACGAGTCGACCGCTGCGTTGAGTGTGAGGACTAGAAACCTGCGTTCATGCAATGCGTAGGCTGAATCGCAATCGAGTCAAGACAAATCTGATTGACCAATCAGCTAACCAAGCCATCCTGGGTAGTGTTCCTACAAAGCTCTGTCCTTTTGTCAAATGCACAGAGCTGAAATCAATTGGTTTGAAAAGACATGAAATTAATTGTGTTGTATTGTTGAATGTTTGTTTAATGAACACACACACACACACGTTATGTCTTTTACACTGATCCAAGCACTGCAATACAAAAAAATGAAGTAACTTGTAATTTGAGTTACCTCGTAACAAAGTACTTTTTTACTCTTACTCTAGTAGGTTTTCCAATTGGAATTAGTTTTACTCAAATAGATTTTGAAGGAAGTAATTGTACTTTTACTTGAGTATAGATTTTCAGCACTCTACCCACCACTTTACAACAAAGACAGTGTTACAACACACACCTCATACCGTCATTAACAAACTAAGAATGTGTTACAAAACACACCTCATACCGTCATTAACAGGGACGCGTGAAGTCAGTCCGAGTGGGGGGTGCTGAGAGAGAGTCTATATGACGTCATAATAAATGCTGAGCAACATCCAATGTTTACAGAGACGAGATGACGGGTGACGTAACATTCAGGGCTCCGCTCTGATAAACAATCTTCTGGTGTGTAAAAAGACTAACTCTGCCACTGTTATTCACAAACGTTAGCCAGTAAACAATGTGGAAATTAGAGTCAACTCGGCTAAAACTGTGCTGAATTTCAAACACTAAAGATCCCCACTTCCCGTGTCCCTGGTCATTAACAAACTAAGAATGTTACAACACACACCTCATACCGTCATTAACAAACTAAGAATGTGTCACAACACACGCTAATATGTCTGTGTTGTAATGTGAAAATTATATTCTCACGGTCTGTTTATCTAAATGCCCTTCGTTGTCTGTACCTTTTCCCTGACCCCCTTGGGGGGGGTCAAGGGTCACGGCTACGTCCCCCGCTGATACACACATGAGGGTTTCCATCTATTAGTGACTACCATCTGGTTAGCCATGCTAGTTTTATTGGGGAGCAGAGCTGTTACCAGCATCCTGACAACACTGTTTAGGAAGTCCTTGCTTTTCCAATGCTCTGGACTTCTCCTTGCGGAGCTCTTGGAGAGCTGCAGGGCGAACTCCCATCTGAGGCCTCAGATTACTGTATGTTTATTATGTTTATTACTTCAATCTGTTCAATGTCCTCTGATGTGTAACTTGTTGTGTAAGTGTTTGACCATTGAGTGAAACTGACCTGAGAGTTTCCAGTGTACAGTGTGGACTCCCAAGTCCAGCAGAGAGCAGCTTCACTCCTGAATCCTGCAGATCATTGGTGCTCAGGTCCAGCTCTCTCAGACTAGAGGAGTTGGAGCTGAGAACTGAGGCCAGAGCTTCACAGCATCCCTCTGACAGATCACAGCCATTCAACCTTCACACAAAAAATGTTAGGAACTTTGATTAAAATAACTTGCATATATTTTTGTTTAAATCAATTATTAGAAAAGTTTTATTAATGTAACATCTTATTCATTATTTGTATCATGTTGAATAGCTGTTTTATAGTATATTGAAAATCGTTTTGTATATTGACATTGCTTTTTATTGTATTTATTTTGTTTATTATGTATTGTAAAACATGATAGTAGTAGATCTACAGAGATGTTTGTATATTATTAGAAGTTATATTCCAAGTTGTGTGCTGCTTCACTTTACGTGTGTACTCAATGAATCGTTTCTTCCTCACAGGCTTTATTTTTGCTCTTGGACAGAGAACTACTGAGTGCGAGTGCAGTAACAGTGCTTACAGTAATGATTTGTGTGCACAGTTGTGTTACTTGTGTGGGAGCACAAAGTAATTTTTGCTCGTGACTTTAGTCAGTGATCTACCGCCATAAAGGGTGCAGGCCTGTAGGGCTCGGTGTCGCATCACGATACACTCTTCATTCTTAACACGAGCAAAACAAAGTCCTGGTTCCATTATGAGAAAAGACGGAGGAGGCGACGGAGGCAGAAACTGGAATCCTGGGATGATCCTCCTCAGGGGAACCGCGCGGCTTTCCGGTCACCACGTGCTACCTGACCCCCTGCTGTGGACCTGGTGCTACCGGCCCCCTGCTGTGGACCTGGTGCTACCGGCCCCCTGCTGTGGACCTGGTGCTACCGGCCCCCTGCTGTGGACCTGGTGCTACCGGCCCCCTGCTGTGGACCTGGTGCTACCCGGCCCCCTGCTGTGGACCTGGTGCTCAACTCTGATGATTTGTATCCCGTTCAGAGGATGCTCCGGGGGTTAGCAAACTAAGCTAGCTTCACACTAAACGTGTAAAAGATCCCCGACATGAACAGAGACACAAATAAAACCATCCCCACATGCACTCACTCACATACTAAGTTAACCGTCAAACGAGTAATAAGTGAATGTTTAAATAACATTTAGCTGGGGGATTTCTACAGAGAATAAAGTACTCTCCTCCTTTGTCTCGTCCCTTTCTCTCCTCTTTCCCGCTCACCCGTGACCTCTCACCCTTCCCCACATGACCCTGAAGTCTCTTTATCAACCAATCCTATTGGTTCAACCCAAGTAGTGTCCAAGTAACAGAACTCACTGAGTAAGGTAAACAGGTTTTAAAATAGTGAGTTAACTATTAATAATAATGAACATGTAATTATTAATGTATCCTACATTTCAACAATAAATGATTTATATGCATAGCTATATATTTGTACATTGGCACATATACGTAATAGAACTTTATTTAACTATTAATAAACTATTATTAATTATTTGCTCTCCTTATTTATTATTTCACAATAAATAGAGATTTTATGAGTTGTCTCTTCACCCTGGTTACACAATGTAACAATATTTTTCTGTAACCTGTTCATATTCCTGTTTATATATTTTTAATTTGAACAACGAATACTGGACAAGCTTTTAAAATACATTTTGTGTGACAATTGCAGGTTTCAAATCTTTTTTGGAAATAATTGCTGTTAAGGCTTTGAGGAGGTCTTAGGCGTCCAACTAGGCAAATGGATGGATTACAAAATCCACCTAAACAACAAAGTGTAGCCTTTATATGATACCAAAGTCATGAATGTGGTCATCACAGGTACTGAGATATAAGCTGAGTTATATAATTTAGATTTTCAGCATTTATTTGTAATTGTACCTTGAGTAAAACTGACCTGAGAATTTCCAGTGTACAGTGTGGACTCCCCAGTCCAGCAGAGAGCAGCTTCACTCCTGAATCCTTCAGATAATTGTTACTCAGGTCAAGCTCTCTCAGAATAGATGAATTGGAGCTGAGAACTGAGGCCAGAGATTCACAGCATCTCTCTGACAGATAACAGCCATTCAACCTTCACACAAAATAAACAGGAACTTGGTATTAAGAAGTGGCAATTTAAGATTAAACATGTCACTAGAAAATAGTCGAATATGTAGTTGTTTTGTTGTCCTTGAAAAGTACTTTAATATTCTAGTATTCTATATATTGTGTTTTGTGTGCATTGTCCTTCGGGATGTCGATCGATTACATTTTGTTAAATTAATTGAAGAACAGCTGTGATTAATTGCAATAATTCTTTTTCTCCTCTCAAGACTGGAAATTGTAAAAATTGATATTTCAATGTAAAATATTTTAATTAATTTATGATCAACACAAATGTAAGTATATTCAAATGCAATTGCTGTTTTTTAACTACTTATTTTTTTACTATCAACACAGACCCTCAGATCCTCTTTTCCATTCAAATCCTCAATGCAATCAAAATTAACAGCTTATATATATATATATATTACTTATAACATATTTTACTTATTTATTCTAGCTTAAGTTAACCTACAGATATGTTTTGTATAGCTTTTTCTAGTATAATGTATATTGTGTTGTGTCTGTTGCAATACATCTATTTGTAAACTATAGCGATGTTTTGTATATTATAGATATATATGAATTTCATATTTGAGTTTTATGCATATTGTGTTTTGTGCATTATAATACATGTTATTAGTGAACCTACAGAGATGTTTTGGAGACTTTGACCACTGGCAGCAGCCTCAGAAGACCCTCCTCTGAAGCTGAATATTTCTTCAGGTCAAACTTTTCCAGCTCCTCTTCTGATGACAGCAAGATGAAGACCAGAGCTGACCACTGAGCAGGGGAGACATGTGTTTTGAAGAGACTTCCTGATGTCAGGGACTGTTGGATCTCCTCCACTAGAGAACGGTCGTTCAGCTCATTCAGACAATGGAACAGATTGATGCTTCTCTCTGGAGAGAGATCTTCATTTATCTTCTCCTTTATATATGAGACTATTCCCTGTTGGAACACTGGGCCGCTCCCTGTCTTTCCCAGCAGACCTTGTAAAACATTCTGATTTGTCTCCAGAGAGAGGCCCAGGAGGAAGCGGAGGAACAAGTCAAGGTGTCCGTTCTCACTCTGCAAGGCCTTGTCCACAAATCTCTGGTTGAGGAGGAGGAGTTCCTGTTCCTGGGAGGTTTGTTGTTCTTCTGAGACCAGCTTGACACCAATGTCAAGGAAAGACAGAATGTAATAAAGGGCAGCCAGAAACTCCTGGATGCTCAGATGGACAAAGCAGAACACTTTGTCCTGGTACAGCCCACACTCCTCTTTAAAGATCTGGGTGAACACTCCTGAGTACACTGAGGCTGCTCTGATATCGATGCCACAATCTGCCAGGTCTGCCTCGTAGAAGATCAGGTTGCCGTTCTCCAGCTGGTTAAAAGCCAGTTTTCCCAGAGTAACAATCATCTCCCTGCTCTCTGAACTCCAGTCTGGATCTGTTTCAGCTTTCCCACGGTACTTCCTGTCCCCCTGTATGGACTGAACCCTCAAGAAGTAGCTGTACATCTGAGTCACGGTCTTGGGCATCTCTTCTCCTATCTTGGATGTTTTGAAGAAGTCCTCCAGAACTGTAGCAATGATCCAACAGAAGACTGGGATGTGACACATGATGTGGAGGCTTCGTGATTTCTTAAGGTGGGAGATGATTGTGTTGGCCAGTGTCTCCTCTTCAAATCTTTTCCTGAAGTACTCCACCTTCTGTTGGTCGGTGAACCCTTTCACCTCTCTCACCATGTCAACACACTCAGCAGGGATCTGGTTGGCTGCCGCAGGGCGTGTGGTTATCCAGATGCGAGCGGAGGGAAGCAGGACGCCCCTGATGAGGTTTGTCAGCAGCACGTCCACCGATGTGGACTTTGTGACATCAGTCCAGATCGGGTTGTTCTGAAAGTTCAGAGGAAGTCGACATTCATCCAGACCATCCAAGATGAAGACAACTTGGAACCGGTGGAATCTGCAGATTCCTGCTTCTTTGGTCTCGATGAAGAAGTGATGAAGCAGTTCCACCAGGCTAAACTCTTCCCCTTTCAGTAAATTCAGCTCTCTGAAAGTGAGGAGAAATGTGAAGTGTATGTCACAGTTGGCTTTGCCTTCAGCCCAGTCCAGAGTGAACTTGTTCGTCAAGATGGTTTTACCAATGCCGGCCACTCCAGTTGTCATTATTGTTCTTATCGGTTGATTTTGTCCAGGTAAGGGTTTAAAGATGTTTTCACATCTGATTGGTGTTTCCTCCTTGGCTGGTTTCCTGGAAGCAGTTTCAATCAGTCTGATCTCATGTTCATTGTTGACCTCTCCACTGCCTCTCTCTGTGATGAAGGGCTCTGTGTAGAAGTCGTTCAGACCTGTTGGCTGTCCTGCTTTAGGGATTCCCTCAAACACACGTCTGAACTTCTTCTTCAAATGAGACTTGATTTTACGTTGGCACTCGACAACAGCAGATCCTAAATGAGAATGAACAGAATACATGAGTTAATGGATGGTGAAATCAGTGGAAACATGTCAATATCTTTTGTTAATTATCAACTTCATGATATTCAGTGGCTTTATTACTTGTGGTCGGAGAAGCTGGTCGTGACAAGGACTGCGTGTTACAGATTCAAAATGCTCAGGATAATGAAGTTATTTCAACAGCAATATGATGAGTCCAATAATAATAATGATAGTGAATCGGTGTAAAGTTATTTGTTATCCCGATATAACAAGATAGTTCTGCATCTATTCCACTGAGTTATTCTGCTGATGATTTGTAGTTTAATTTTTAACATTCTTTAACCTGACGGATCCACAATAACCCTACATATCTAGATCAAACCATTTAACCCATAGAAAAAAGATATCTCGACATTGACAAATCTCACATTATTTCATTTAGTCTGCACAGAACAAATATATGAGGGGCCGTCTGGGACAGAATTCATACTTGGTCTTACACACACTATTATACTCTCTCACATACACTATTATACTCTCTCACATACACTATTATACTCTCTCACATACACTACTACTCTCTCTCACATACACTACTATACTCTCTTACATACACTACTATACTCTCTTATATACACTACTGTACTCTCTTACACACACTACTATACCCTCTCACATACACTACTATTCTCTCTCACATACACTACTATACTCTCTCACATACACGACTATACACTCTCATACTTACATGTAAAAGGAGTTTAATAGTTTGAATGAAACGGAAGTGAGTTTGAATGAAACGGAAGTGAGTTTGTATGAAACGGAAGTGAGTTTGAAATGTTCATAAGAGTCCGCAGAAATCGAATATCAATATTATTTTAGTGTAATTACATTGTGTATATGCACAAGCCATCTTATACAAAGCAGCCGAAAAATAGAAAACCGAAACGCTACTATGTTTTTTTTTAGAAAACTGCGATTCAGGGTTTGAATTCTGCTATTGTCGTCTGATTCATTGAATCCGCTGTGTTTGCCAGGGTCTCAGGGTCTTCCGACTCTGGGGAAGAGCCTGCTAGTTTACGCACACCCCTTGCGCATTTGTTTTCTCAACCACACGTGAGACGTTGTTTGACATGCTGGATAAGTGGATATCGTCAGAAAGGTATTTTCATTGGCTATTAGGATATCTAAGGCCCGTCCCCGACCCTTGCTGTCTGCTGGTGTAGCTGTCAATCAAAGTATAGACGCACCGTTTTGATAGTGATCGCCTCATTGGCTTGTAAGGCTTGTAAACAAGGAAGTATTGGTCTTACAGACATGTGGGAGGGCTCTATGTCACCGTGAGACCCTGGCAAACACAGCGGATTCAATGAATCAGACGACAATAGCAGAATTCTAACCCTGAATCGCAGTTTTCTAAAAAAAAACATAGTAGCGTTTCGGTTTTCTATTTTTCGGCTGCTTTATATAAGATGGCTTGTGCATATACACAATGTAATTACACTAAAATAATATTGATATTCGATTTCTGCGGACTCTTATGAACATTTCAAACTCACTTCCGTTTCATTCAAACTCACTTCCGTTTCATTCAAACTCACTTCCGTTTCATTCAAACTATTAAACTCCTTTTACATGTAAGTATGAGAGTGTATAGTCGTGTATGTGAGAGAGTATAGTAGTGTATGTAAAAGGGTATAGTAGTATGTGTAAGAGGGTATAATAGTGTATGTAAGAGAGTATAGTAGTGTATGTAAGAGAGTATAGTAGTGTATGTAAGAGAGTATAGTAGTGTATGTAAGAGAGTATAGTAGTATGTGTAAGAGAGTATAGTAGTGTATGTAAGAGAGTAGAGTAGTGTATGTAAGAGAGTATAGTAGTATGTGTAAGAGAGTTTGAATGAAACGGAAGTGAGTTTGAATGAAACGGGAAAGTTTGAATGAAACGGAAGTGAGTTTGAATGAAACGGGAAAGTTTGAATGAAACGGAAGTGAGTTTGAATGAAACGGAAGTGAGTTTGAATGAAACGGAAGTGAGTTTGAATGAAACGGAAGTGAGTTTGAAATGTTCATGAGAGTCCGCAGAAATCGAATATCAATATTATTTTAGTGTAATTACATTGTGTATATGCACAAGCCATCTTATACAAAGCAGCCGAAAAATAGAAAACCGAAACGCTATTATGTTTTTTTTTTTTAGAAAACTGCGATTCAGGGTTAGAATTCTCCTATTGTCGTCTGATTTATTGAATCTGCTGTGTTTGCCAGGGTCTCACGGTGACATTGAGCCCTCCCACATGTCTGTAAGACCAATACTTTCTGTTTACAAGCCTTACAAGCCAATGAGGCGATCACTATCAAAACGGTGCGTCTATACTTTGATTGACAGCTACACCAGCAGACAGCAAGGGTCGGGGACGGGCCTTAGATATCCTAATAGCCAATGAAAATA
This sequence comes from Gadus morhua, assembly GCF_902167405.1. NCBI lineage: Eukaryota > Metazoa > Chordata > Actinopteri > Gadiformes > Gadidae > Gadus > Gadus morhua. The sequence continues at coordinate 1,032,597 of NC_044051.1, read as the reverse complement.
CCTTTCTGACGATATCCAGCATGTCAAACAACGTCTCACGTGTGGTTGAGAAAACAAATGCGCAAGGGGTGTGCGTAAACTAGCAGGCTCTTCCCCAGAGTCGGAAGACCCTGAGACCCTGGCAAACACAGCGGATTCAATTAATCAGACGACAATAGCAGAATTCAAACCCTGAATATCAGAAAAAAAAACAGAAGCGTTTCGGTTTTCTATTTTTCGGCTGCTTTGTATAAGATGGCTTGTGCATATACACAATGTAATTACACTAAAATAATATTGATATTCGATTTCTGCAGACTCTTATGAATCTTTCAAACTCACTTCCGTTTCATTCAACCTCACTTCCGTTTCATTCAAACTCACTTCCGTTTCATTCAAACTATTAAACTCCTTTTACATGTAAGTATGAGAGTGTATAGTCGTGTATGTGAGAGAGTATAGTAGTGTATGTGAGAGAGAATAGTAGTGTATGTGAGAGGGTATAGTAGTTTATGTAAGAGAGTATAGTAGTGTATGTAAGAGAGTATAGCAGTGTATGTAAGAGAGTATAGTAGTGTATGTGAGAGAGAGTAGTAGTGTATGTGAGAGAGTATAATAGTGTATGTGAGAGAGTATAATAGTGTATGTGAGAGAGTATAATAGTGTGTGTAAGACCAAGTATGAATTCTGTCCCAGACGGCCCCTCATACAAATACGAGTCTCATACTGCTCTACAAAATAATTACTTATTCTGTCTTCAAAATAAGAGTCTCTTACCGGCCCACAGTGTGTCGGCCAGTTCCTCCTTGTTCATCTCCATCAGGCAGAGCTTTGTGATGTCCACCACTCCCTCTATGGCGCGCCTCCTCTGCTCCTCCTTCTTAACATCCTCCTCCTCCTCCTCCCTCTGACCCTCTGAGCATTGTGGGTAATCTGATAAGAGAACCCTCCAGAGCTTCTTTAGCTCCTTGTCTAGAAAAGCGTGTGCGTTCTCCTCAGCCCTCTGGAAAAGAACAACATCACGGAGAACTTTACTCTGAACTTACTGAGGACATCAGAAGCATCTTTCCTGGATTCACGTCCCGCTGGACAAGAGATGCTTTCTAATGATCATGGAGAGCTGAAGTCAAACGTCTTGGTGGACATTTACACACCTTGATCAGCTCTGTTTGATGCTGCTGTAGAGACTTAGCACTGGTAACCTTTGACCTCTCCTGTTGTCTGTGGGAAACACACACACACACACACACACACACACACACACACACACACACACACACACACACACACACACACACACACACACACACACACACACACTATATTTCCTCAGACACTATATTTCCTCAGACTTGTAAACATCAATATCAGCAGACACTGATAACAACCACCGGGTCTGTTTACATTGTCTGTTTGAAACCCCTACCTCTCCTCTCTGGAAGGACATCCACCTTTAAACTCAGGAGGTTTATCCATAGACCAGTCGCTCTTCATGGAGACACAGCTTGGTCCAGGGGAGTCTGCTCTCTGCTGCTGGACTCTTCTAGGAAAAACAAGAACCAGGATTTATGGACGTTTGATAGAAGCTGTATCTTTATGATCTCTGATAAATCCTCACCTCTTCTCATTCTCAATAGACTGATTTCCATCTTTAAACCTAACAGGATGATCCATAGAGTGGTCACTCTTCTTGGAGACACAGCTGGGTCCAGGGGAGTCTGCTCTCTGCTGCCTCCTTCTGGAAAAAACAAACACCATCCGGAAGTTAGGATTTGTGGATACCTTTTTGTTTTATCATTTATTGCAGGGCTACTCAACTACTTTCTCATGACGCTTCATTTCAATAATTTTTCTCAGGTTATTGAAATGGAAATACTTTGACAGGCTGAAAATTAAGTTAATTGCCTATAAGCAGACCCACTGCCGGTCAAAGTGAAGGGTGTTCCCCCCGAGAGAACATCGGCCCTGGAGGGAAGGTCTCCCCTGTGCTCCTCGACTATGGTCTGGGAGCCCACAGCAGGAAAGGTGGAACATAATAATAAAAAAAACATTTTCTATATACGCATGCAGCTGTGAACTCATGCATTGTAATTTATTGTATGATGTTTACTTTTAGGGTTACTATAAGACCTATCATTTAGCATTCACCACAATTGACTATGAAAAGCAGTGGCAACATTAAAATATTTTTAAACCCTTCTGCGAACAAAAGGCAACAGGTGGATTATCGTTTAGGGTGCCACTCAACATACAACACGCCCACTCAAATGGTGTGAATTGCCGACATTCTACTGCTCATTCACATATGAGGTAATTAACATTTCCGCCGGCTAAAATACAACCTATGGGTAGTCTTTTTTCAGGATGTCCAATGTCAGGATATGTCGTTTACATACACGGCCCGTCGGGAGAATAGCGGGCTAATAGCGAGCTGTACGTCTATGAGTGAAAGCAGCTAGAATGGCATTTAAGCACTAACATGTTGACATAAAAACACACTTAGTACCCTTCAAACTGTGAGTGTTGATTCACAATGCGTTTAGCTAACATAGAAAACGATTCAAATTCATACGATTCAAACAGCAGACTAAACGGCCTCAGCCATGAATCAATCCAGCACCAAGTGGTCCTGTGATCGGACGTTGTTATGTTCTGATTAATGATCGGCGGGCCGGATCAAGATGATCCGCGGGCCGCCAGTTGAACAGCCCTGATGTATTGGCTGAATCCTCACCTTTTCTTAGGAGGTTGGTGATTTCCATCTTTAAAGTTCAAAGGTTGATCTATAGACCGGTCACTCTTCATGGAGACACAGCTGGGTCCAGGGGAGTCTGCTCTCTGCTGCTGCTGCTGGCCTCTTCTAGAAAAACAAGAACCAGGATTTATGGACGTTTGATTGGAGCTGTATCTGTATGATCTCTGATAAATCCACACCTCTTACAAGGGTTGGGATATGAAGAAGGGAGTAAATTATCCAGAGGCGGGACAAGGAAGGCCGCTGCTCTGGGCTTCAACACACACACACACACACACACACACACACACACACACACACACACACACACACACACACACACACACACACACACACACACACACACACACACACAGCCGTTTTCACACTGACAAGATAATTCTTCTTACAAGGCTGTTTTTAGGTGAGAGCATTTCACTTGTTTCCAGCTTTTAAATCCTTAATTATCATGATGAATAAAAAAAAAGATATGTACTTCTTTAAATAATACTTAAATATTATACCTTGTTACTGATGTGTTTTTACTCTGGGTACCCTAATGCTTTGA
>NC_044051.1:991816-1026816 GCF_902167405.1 Gadus morhua | reverse complement strand
AGAGTCGTACTGTACACCTATAGTTGATACTGCAACACTGTTGGAGTTCTGAAAATACATCAATGTTACCTATTTTGGCAAAACTCTCCCAGTACAGTAATTGCACTGATAAGTAAAATGAAAAACACTACGGTAAGAAAATATTTAGACCGTCTTTCGGGGGATGTAATGATGACATCAGTGCACAAGTATGAAAAGGTAACAAAGCAAATATTTATTTGTTACTGTGTGAAAATGAGCCTCATCATCAGCTCCTAATCAGCTTCACAATCCCAAACTTTTCAGAATTGTGTGCATAGGTCCATCTTTTGTGTGTTTACAATCGAGAATAACGGTCAGACCTGGGACAACCGGGGAGCAGTGATTACCCCCCCTCAGCCTCACCCCCCTCACCCTCACCCCCTCCCCCGCCCTCAGTCCCCCACCAAACCTCACCCCCCCTCCCCCTTACCCCCCCCATCCCCCACACCCCCCGTCAACCTCGGACCCAGAGGTCCTAGGGGTCAAAGGTCACTCCCTGAGGAATCTAGACCCAGAGGTCCTAGGGGTCAAAGGTCACTCCCTGATGACTCTAGAATGATCAAGAGGTCATAATGTATACCCAGGCGAATCTAGGCCCAGAGGTCAAAGGTCAATCCCTGTTGAATCTAGGCACACTATTTCAAGGTTCAGTATCAATTGTAACCTCTCCACAGATTTAATAGGTAACGTTGGATTGGCCAGATTGGACCTCTAGATGGCGACACAACACCACAAACCTTGCCTGGTATGTACCCTTTAAAACTGCAACGAGACATTTCTGCTGCACTTTACTTTGCTTTCAACTGGTTTGGATCGAGTCTCACGGGTCTCACCAGTCCGTTTGATCACGTGACGTACAATCAAAACAGTTTGAATATTTATTTTGCGTTTCAAACCATTAAAATAGGGCCCTAGGACATTGGCGTCAGTTTGGTTTGAAATGTGGTGGGGACAGAGACGCAATCTGGAATGCATTTTTAGAAGTGCTGGGGATGCACCTTATTTTTCTTTAGCGCAGGTCATGAAAGGTTCTGAAGACGGGATACCTGTGTAGCTTACTAATTAATACGATTTTTACAAAAAAATTATGTCTGACACGTTTTATGAAGAAAGCGTTTTCAAAAAGCATTGGACATGAATGACCCACAATGTTCTGCTCCATGATGCACTCAATGTTGACGTGACATGACATGAGCTATACCAAAATAAACAAAGAGGGGCTTATTACCTACGTGTTTAAGTTCACAAGGGGCAAACGTATACACACAGCACTACAAATGTCAAGATCGAAAAAGCTAAAAATAATTATAGCTGAACGCTTTATATCACATCATGAGCTGGCTGTTCTCAATTCACAACACACATCCATCCAATCTACATGGCATTCTGACCAAAACCCATGCACTCCCCCCCCCCCCCCCACACACACACACACAATTATTCCATAATTCAAGCAAAGCGAATGACCAAAAGTCACTTTGAGTCAACAAGAGACTGACTCCACCGACTCCACTATCGCAATCTCGCCCAGGCTATACCCAACACCGTAAGAAGGCTAACACTGGATGATTTAAGTTAGGCTACTTGGAGGCTATGGCTAGTAGTACTATTTCAAGTTCAAACAGTTGACCACATGAGGGCAAAAAACACAAAAGATCTCGCCAAAGTACCAGCAAATCTTAAGCAATAAATATCGCATCTTACCTTTATTAATGTGCCAGTGGTCTGCAGATGTATCCCGCTGTGTAGCCTGCGTGCCTGCTGCCTAACCACATCCATTTAGTTCAACAGGTTTTCGCTCTGACACTGTCCATCCATGGTACTAGCGGTCTGGTGCATGTATTCTAAAATTAATTGACTGTCTGGTGCCTCATCATTGCATACCAGCCATAGAGTATTAGTATTAATATCTCATTCATTGTCCAAGTCAGGCTGGCACCTCATACAAAAATAATCCACTACGGTGCCGCAGAGGGGACTTCTAGTCACGACTGAAAAAAGGCGAGATAGCGATACAACCAAAGCCCGACATTCTCTGATCCTACCTAGTTAATAATACAGCAAAATGTCAAAAAGGAGTGGACAGGACATCAGAGCTTTTTTTAAAGCCAAGCAATTGAAGCTGACATGCACAGTAAGTGTGCTAGTGTCTTATGAGCTCTGCTAAATTAATATTTATTCTAGAAATATATTGTAATTATTGAGGTTTTTTTAGCTAGCTAGCCTCTACCAGCGCGACACACTGTTGGCTAGCATACCTGGTGCTACTGGAGTGTTTTGCCCTATGTGCTTTAACGTTTAGCTTTCCTATTTAAATTAATTTTGAATTTACAACAGTACGAATTATTTATTTTATTTTCACTTCAATGACGTTTCGTTAGCAGTTTTCAGACTCCCCACTAGATGGTCGTAAATCATCCATATTATTAACAACCATGGTACCAGGCAACCGCACACTCCAAACCTATATTTTGTCAAAAACCAATTACAATATTGATAACATATACCACAACCAACATACCGTCATAGTGGTCATATCATTACAATAAAGGTTACAAGACTTTTGTTTGCACACCACATAAATCTCATAAAATAGAGGGCATAATCAATTGAGTTAACACATTTTTATTTATTTATAAGGAACAGGAACCAAGTGCATCAGAGCTTAATGAAAGGCAGGAACTGGTAGATGGCAATGAAGAGGTGAGTTGGCAGAAACAAGTTCCTATAGGGAGAAAACACTGCATTTTAAAATAAATAAATAAGACAGAGCTAAATCAATTAAGTTATTCTGTCTGTCTCGGTTTACATTTGATCAGGGAGAGGAAGTAAGTCAATCAGAACTTAGTGAAGCTAATGTTGGCTATAGCTTCAACGTCAATGATAGAACTTAGAATCTATCAAGATAAATCGTTCGCTGCCCTCGGTCAAACTACGACAAAGGAGTTTGTACAGATTGTCATCATCATGAATAAATATAGATACGTTACGTTACCTCCTCCGGACCTCCTCTCCTCAAATGCATGAGGCTGCAACCGCAGCAGATTGTCCATGGAAGTGCGCAGCAAGCAGTCAGGTTCAGATTAAACAGAGAAGGAGCCGCCCACCGTTGCACCCACCCCTCCCCCATTCTAGAACTACTCATCCAAATGTTATAATTGTTGCAAATTGTTGACGGCTGTGTGCCGTATCCAGATGGATTGGTTCGCATCTGTCTCGCGCTATTAACATTCATTTTTAAAAAACTGCATTCAATTTATTTATTTATTTTTCTGGTGGGGACAAAATGAGTCTTTACGAAAACTGGTGGGGACACGTCCCCGGCGTCCCCGGCGTAATCGACGCCTATGCCCTAGGAGTCTATCAGTGGTGATCAGAACAAGCAGGAAGCTTTTATTACAGTTTTTCTCAATTGTTTAAACACGTTTTCTGAAACTCAAAACACTAAAGACAAATCTGAAAAGAGTTTACCATTTTGTCAAAACTCCACAAATCTCTTTCAAAACGAAACACTGCACTCAAAACCATGTTCTCTCTTCTCAAAACTGTTTTTTTTCCACCAAAACGAGAAACACAACGATCATATGAATATCTCTTAGAGAGCATCAATTAAACACTTGATTGATAAATTTCCACTTCCATTAAAATACTGTTTACCTATGTTTTGACTTAATGAGGCCATGTTACATATTCAAATGTATACAATTGTTTCGAAAAAGCGTCCTTTTTTAAAGTTGCAATTATGTGGTACATACAGTATAAATATTGTTGCCATATTTTAATACAATTCTGTGAATATATCACATAAATATTGCATTGACACAATTGTATCTCGATACAATTGTGCGAACCAATCCATCTTGCATATTTGTCTATCCAATGAGCTCCAATGGGCTAAACTCACAATCCCACAGAGTCGTACTGTACACCTATAGTTGATACTGCAACATTGTTGGACTTCTGAAAATACTATAATAATGCTACCTATTTTGGCAAAACTCACAGTACAGTAATTGCACTGATAAGTAAAATGAAAAACACTACGGGGGGATTTAATGATGAAAGCAGTGCACAAGTAAAAAAAGGTAACTTATTTGTTACTGTAATACAGTAAAGTGTTCAGCTGAACTGACTGCAAAAAAAGCTTTTTGTAGGCCGACAAAAAATAAAAATAAGAATATAATTGAGGTGAAACAGATCTGTATTAGATTTCAGCTTATTTCTAAACTGTTCGTAAAGACTCTGCGTTGTGTATTTCTCCCTCGTAGTAGTAATTCTTGAAGTGGAAATCAAAGCAACTTGCCAGGTTGGATCCGAGGGTTGAATAGAAGGTTTATTGGAGGATGTAATACAGCACAGGTACAGACTTAGGTGGGATAGTCTCAGTTAGGAGGTGAGGAGCAGTCTCCAGACGTGATCCTTGGCTGTCCATCCCTCTTCTCACCGAACCAAAGGGTTGGGGCCAGTATTATAGGAAAGAAAGAGTGAATAACAAAATAACAGCCTCCCTTGATAAGGTGTATGGCCCTGGCTATGTCCCAGACCACAGGGTTGGTTCGTCCTTGTTGGGACATCACAAATGACCGAATGTTGGAAATAACACCTTGTTCAGTAGGAGAGGCACTGGCCTGTTCCTAGACTAAGAGATGTGAACACAGAGAGACACTAAAACACACCAACATTCTACATTCCTCCCGATTGATCATAGTTAACGTAGTTTAAAGATCACCCTTTAAATGAGAACTCAGTTTATCTACTGGTAAACAATTAACAAGTACATGAATCAACAAAATGAAGCATAAAAGGCAATAGCAAACATAAAAAAGTATACTCATCATCCACAAGTAAACCAGGTGTAGGCTAATTAAAAAATAAACTCATTAGGTTACTCATGATTAAACCAAAACAGATTTAAATTGTAAAATAAAGGAAATGGAGTGTCCAGACAGCGCTCTCTGCTGGGCAGTGGAGCTCCACCTTCCTCTGACAGCTCTCACTGTCCCCAGCAGTAAAGTGGTTCTGTTGGTCTGAACAACACTAAAGGGCCCAGAGGAAGGCTTAGCCTTAGAAACGGGGGGAAGTTTGGGGCCCCAGACCTTACGACGGGGGGGGGGCTCTCTAACACAGCTACCCTGAGGGGGGGCAACAAGACCGGGGCAGTCCCCGGGGGGGTCTGTTGGGGGGCGGTCATCCGGTGAAACACACAGGGAGATAACTTGATGACCACATAGAGCATGATAACAGAAAGGACCAATGGCAGTGCCCTCTGGACTATCTGAGACAACATAGACCCACCCAGCCCGCTGAGCCATCCCACACATGTACATCAGTCTGTACCCCCCCTCCCATCCTGATCAGGCCAGAGCAGCTCCCACACATGCGCGGGCGCATGTGTGTGTAACGTATGCACACCCTCACCCCCCTCCCTCACCCTCACCCCCCTCCCTCACCCTCACCCCCCCACACCTTCCCCCCATCCGCCCCCTCATGTGTGTGTTTGCATGTGTGATGATGTGTCATTATAGTCCGGGAGCCGGACCCTCAGCCCCGTCACCCCCCCTCAGCCCCGTCACCCCCCCTCAGCCTGACACAGAGACTCCCCTCAGACCCGGGGGGGGGAGGGAAGGAGGGAGGGAGGGAGGGAGGGAGGGAGGCAGGGAGGCAGGCGGGCGGGCGGGCAGACAGACACTGAGGCCCCTCCGACCCACCCCCTCAGCACCCCTTGGTGTGTGTGTGTGTGTGTGTGTGTGTGTGTGTGTGTGTGTGTGTGTGTGTGTGTGTGTGTGTGTGTGTGTGTGTGTATGTGTGTGTCGCGGAGAGGCAGCTTTTTTTTTCTACAACCGACACAAAGATGCTGAGACATCGTGCTGACGACTCCACCCCCCCACCCCCCATACCCTCACCCCCACAGAGACACTGAGGACCCCCCCCACCCTACCCAGACCCCCGGGAGGAGGTCCTCCTGGGTGAAGGAGGACCAGAAGGTGTGGAGGTGTGTCAGTGTGTCTGAGGACCCTCCTCCACCTGGGGACACGCTGTAGAAGGACAGAGAGCCAGCAGGCCGGTCCAGATACACTCCTACTCTGGTGGAGCCAGCGGGGGGGAGAGGGAGGTCTGTCTCTCTACCGTTGTACCGGGCAGAGTAACCACCATCAGAACAATAAAGACTCCAGGACTTGTTGTTCAGTCCAAGCCCGCTGTCATCCCCTCCTCTCCTTGTGATTCCTCTGTATGTCACTCCTATCTCAACCTCTCCTTCCCACTCTACCTCCCAGTAACAGCGGCCAGTCAGAGCCTCTCTACCCAACACCTGGGCCCAGGAGGCAAATCTGTCTGGGTGATCCGGATACGACTGGTCCTTTCCAACCACCGTCACCTTCCTGTTGTCCTCAGAGAGAGAGTGTCGTCTGAAGGCCGTGTTGGGGTCCAGTGTGAGGTCACAGGCATCTGAGGGAGAACCAGACATGATGAGCTGCTGAACCGCTCTTCATCATCAACATCATCATCATCACTGGTACTGTTCTGTGGGGGGGGGGGGGGGGGGGGGGGGGGGGTCATGTGATGTTATAGTTCCACTATTGTTACATAGTAGTAACAATAGTGGACCCGGACCGTCACCCCCCCCCCCCCCCCCCCCCCCCCTCCTCAGCACCACCTCCTCCCCTCCGACTCAACGCCCCCCCTCAGCCCCCTCCCGCACACCCCCCCCCCCATCAGTCCCCCCCCTCACCCCCCCCCCCCCTCCCCTGAGCCCAGATGTTAGCTTCATGATTCGTGATGGTGGACAGTATTAATATACATAAGATACATGATGTCAGCCATCATCTTCATTCCCAGTAGGATCTGACCTCACTTCCTGCTGTGTGGATGGACTTTCCATCTCAATAGTGAGTGTGTGATGTGATGAATCAAACAGACACTTACACTTCATTAGAGCTGGTTTCAGCCTCCACACTCCACCGTGCTCCACACTGGGGGGGAAACAAAGTGAGAGCAGCATGTTGAAACATTCACCTTCATCATCTGCCGTCTCATAACGTTCTACACAACATGAGTGACAGCTGCCTCTTCAAACCACTTCATCTAGCAGCATGAATCCTTGTAGGAGACTTTGTCCCTGAGTGGTGAGCTGTCCTCTCCATACCTGAGAGTGTCCAGTCTCCAGAGTGGATCCTCCAGTCCAGCAGAGAGCAGCGCAGCTCCAGAGTCTCCTGGGTGATTGTAGCTCAGGTCCAGCCCTCTCAGATGGGAGGGGTTGGAGCTCAGAGCTGAGGCCAGAGAAGCACAGCCTTCCTGTGTGACCAGGCAACCAGACAAGCTACACACACACACACACACACACACACACACACACACACACACACACACACACACACACACACACACACACACACGCACACACACGTGTAAAATCCTGTCTTTTTCCAGTCTGCCAACCAGTTTGTGAACGTCCTACTCCAAACACACGTGGCGTTTCCTTGGTGACGTAGAAGGTCCTTTTATGAAGCACTTCCTGGTCCAGTGAAGGGACACCGGAGGCGAGGTGTGTGTGGATGTGTGGAGCTCCTTCTGGCCAGCGGTTCAAGATGGCCAAGGGAAAGCTTCTCACACATAATACGTTAGGTTTTCTAAACCACTCCACATTTGGATTGGGACCATTTGCCACAGCGCCACCCGTGGAAGAAGGCCTTCCCGGAAACAAGCGGGTATTCAACGGCCACATAATACATCAGCATTGTAGCGCCCCAAGCCCTAGTCTCTATTCCGCTGTGGAGCGAGGTCCACTCAACCACAGGACTTTGACTTCTTTATATTTCACTTGATTAAAGTATCACCTTTACCTAGAACTCGGTTAGATTGTACTAACATCTAGATTATAAATCCTTTTTCCATCAGATTTTCAAGCGAATTAACTCTTAAAGCGAATTAATTTGTAGCGACATAAGAAGCGCCTAAACGGTTTTCCATCGACAGAATGATTATAGCGAATTAAAATTGTGTCACAATGCCCCGTGTTGAAGCGCATTTTTCTGACCCGCTAGATGATTTTCCATCAACAATGCGCATGCGCGACATTCTATATCGCTTCAGCCGTTTTCCATTACTTTAATGTCGCTAGAACTTTCCCAAAACCACCTCTGCAGAGCGAATTAACTTAGTGCGACAAAATCGGCGTTAGAGCGATATAACCCTTTTTCCATCACAAATGTCGCACTAACTTTTGATGCGCATCATTTTAAAGCGCATTATCTTTTTGATGGAAAAAGGACTATAGATCCATCAGGGAAACCACTAACATGATCAAAAGTATTATTATCAGGGGTGCAAACTGGTGATGGCCCCAAAAAGGTGACGACATTTTAATGTCAGAAAACAAATGAAAGATCAGTGCACGGGCCCAGGCCTTCCTGTGATTCATGCTCCGTTCTAACGGTTTAAGTGACTCATTAAAGCAGTCAGTGATGTTCAGACCTACTGTATGAAGCAGTGCTCACAACAACAACTTAATCTATTAGAATTTAAAATGTGTTCATGTGAAACTTTAAATACATTTAAGATAAGTAACATACAATACTTTGCAGTAATATTTGCAAGCCCCCTTTGCCAAATATGTTAATTTTCTAATGGCAGCACTCTGGCCATCATCATCTGTACAAGAGACAGATTACTAAATAAACGACTGGCCGATAGACTACTTACACGGTGAGAATAGTTGTCCTATTTCCATGTGTGGATGGACTAAGGAATCAGCAATAGTTCACTCAGAATGCATAATAATGTAGTGGTCTCACCCTATAGTCTGTGAGCCAGGACTGATGCAAAGTCAATCCTGGCCAAGCAGCAGAAGTTAAGTGACAATGTGCCAACATTACTGGCCCATTTATGGGTGCACTAAAGACGCAATAGTATTCTTAATGTTACGGTTTATAACACAGGGCGCTTTAAGACATTTAGAGTATCACCACTTCTCCCAGAACCACTACACCACTGCTTACAGCTGTTGAAATACAGCTGGACTTAACCATCTATTAACAAGTATTAATCCTTGGCTTTCCTTATTTATTAGTTCATAATGAATAGAGCTTTGATGAGTTTGTCTCTTCACTGGGTACACAATATAACAATGTTATTCTGTATCCTATTCATATTTGTGAGTAAAGAATTAGCTATTTAAATAATGTCACTGGACATAGTAAGCTTTGAAACACGTTTTGTTTGACGATTGCAAGTTTCAAATCATTCTTTCCAGAGACCCTCCAAAATGTTTCTGTTGAGGCTTTCAGGGGGTCTGAGGTGTCCAGCTAGGGGTAAGACCCACCAAAGACCCCCTGTACTTCACCCCGCTCTAAACTATCACTGTCCCGTATACAGGGGACAGTGGGGGGGCAATAGTATTATATTTTGAGTTCATTTTATATTTATAATTGAAAGGTTGCAGGCATATGGATGTATTAGAATACCCACCTTAACAACAAGGTGTTACATCTCCAATGATACAAAGTCATGGATGTGGTCATCATAGGTACTGAGTTATAAGCTGGGTTCATAACTGTCCTCTGATGTAGAACTTGTGGTGGAACTGTTTGAGTACCATTGAGTAAAACTGACCTGAGAGTTTCCAGTGTACAGTGTGGACTCCCCAGTCCAGCAGAGAGCAGCTTCACTCCTGAATCCTGCAGATCATTGGTACCCAGGTCCAGCTCTCTCAGACTAGAGGAGTTGGAGCTGAGAACTGAGGCCAGAGCTTCACAGCATCTCTCTGACAGATGACAGCCATTAAGCCTGCATACAAACAATAAAGACAACATGTTAGGAACTGTGCTTAATTTTTTTATTTGAAATTTGTCATAAGACATGTTAGTTTAACTAAATGTCAATACAGTAGATCTTTAAATTATGACATACTTAGAGGTCATATAACTAAAGATTTAAGATAATCTTTAGTTAAAAGAAGAATCCGTTATTTAAATTTACTAAACAACTCTAAAGTGCACCTTACTAGTCACGTTTCCATCTAAAAGGTGAAGCGAATCTTCAGAATGTTTGCAAAATAGAAATTTGAATTAGGTGCGTTTCCATCAAGTGGTTGGAGCGGAAAACTACACACATTCCAGGACTTCTCGTATCCTTTTGATAACATGCTCTCTGTTAGGTATATGGTGGAATTTAGTTGTTGTTTTCCATCTAAAAAAGCTGTGATGTTTTTTTCTTCGATGAGAGCAAGGAAAACTTTTATCTCTCCATCGGTCCACACGTATCTATTATTCACGTTGGCCATCTGTTCCATAGAAGTATTTATAGGATACAGTGTACATATTGATCATTTGAAATTCCTCCCCGCCTTTATACCACAGATACTCTAGGGTCTATAGCATATAACCACGTTTTCTGATTACAGTTTAATGCATTTTTCACAATTTACCAGCTCTCCTTTTGAAGGCTTAATGGACACCCTGCAGCCAATCAGAATCGAGTATTCCCCCAGACCATGGTATAATTAAAGGATGTAAGAAACGCTTAAAAATAGATATTGACCCTCCAAGTTGATGTCGGCGGGGTTGCTATGGCCGGTCGTTATGCGGAAATCTGAAGGACGTTGTCAGTCCCGTGTCTTCAATGTTCGCTATGCACAGCTGTTTCGAAAAGTGTTTCCATCTCCCATTTTGCGCAATTACTCTCTTTCGCATGAGTCAAAAAACACCTCAAGCGAGCAGATTTATTTTTTTGCGAATTAAGAGGATTTTTATGCGAATTTTGGTGTTTCCATCACCGTTTACTGATTCGATACTTCAAAATTTGCATAACAGCAGGGGGATGGAAACGCAGCTAGTGTCTGACTACATGGTTCTGAGTAGAATAGGAATCTAATAAAACATACATCTTATACCATCATTAACAAACTGAATCCAACGTACACCTTTTACTCTCATGGCAACACAAATAGAGTGAGATGGAGGTCTTGTGTTTGATAAGATGAGTGGTAATGGCGCTGCGATGCACGCAGACTGCCAAGGTTTAGTTCAGTGCTGAGTTAAAGCGTGGCTGTATTGCGGCGCCGGTGTGATCGCTCTATTAGGAAACACGACCCACTTAAGTTCCCATGAAGACACTCTGCTTCGATCAGAAAACTAAAAGACTGGTTTGTACTTTGTGTAAAGTTTCAATGAAATGTCACAGCAGCACTAGCGCTATTCAAGAGCATGTGAAGAAATGCACTATTCTGGATGACCCAGAGAAGAAGATAAATCCTAATTGGAGTATATTATCCAATCAGCAGCTGGTTATTATTAGTAGGTATTTGATTGAGGAGGAGGAGGAGGAGGAGGAGGAGGAGGAGGGGGAGGGGGGGAGGAGGAGGAGGAGGAGGAGGGGGAGGGGGAGGGGGGGAGGAGGGGGAGGACGAGGAGGGGGAGGGGGAGGGGGAGAGGGAGGGGGAGGGGGAGGAGGACGAGGAGGGGGAGGGGGAGGGGGAGGGGGAGAGGGAGGGGGAGGGGGAGGGGGGAGGAGGAGGAGGAGAGGCGGAGAAGTTGGTTGGTGAGGAAAGAGATGTCGAGGCGCTGGCGTTAAAAACAGAAAAAGACCCCCTATTTAATCAAAACATTAACAACTGATGAAAGGTGAGTGAATCTGTTCACATGAATGGACACAGATGGATAGTACGTGACCAAGGACATTCTCACGTCTAATAAAGGGCTGCGATGACATTTGTTAGGGTGCCACCAAATTAAAAAGTAATTGGCACAAGTAGAAAATGTGTCTTGAGCCCTGAGAGGACATATTCTACTTATTTATTTAGACTCGTTAACTTTCTGGAGGTAAATTTGTTCAATGTCCTCTGATGTAGAACTTGTGGTGTAACTGTTTGAGATATTGAGTAAAACTGACCTTAGAGTTTCCAGTGTACAGTGTGGACTCCCCAGTCCAGCAGAGAGCAGCTTCACTCCTGAATCCTGCAGATCATTGGTATTCAGATCCAGCTCTCTCAGACTAGAGGAGTTGGAGCTGAGAACTGAGGCCAGAGCTTCACAGCATCTCTCTGACAGATGACAGGCAGTCAGCCTTCACACAAACAATAAACACAAGATGTTAGGAACTGTGATTAATTTTTTTATTTGAAATTTGTCATAAAACATGTTTTATTAGTTTAACTAAATGTCAATACATTAGATCTTTCAATTATGACATACTAAGAGGTCAGATAACTAAAGATTTAATATAACCTTTAGTTAAAAGAAGAATCCGTTATTTAACTTTACTAAACAACTCTAAAGTGCACCTTACTAGTCACGTTTCCATCTAAAAGGTGAAGCGAATCATTGGAATGTTCGCAAAAAATAAATTTGAATTAGGTGCGTTTCCATCAAGTGGTTGGAGCGGAAAACTACACACATTCCAGGACTTCAGCTGTTTTGTTCTTCGATGAGAGCAAGGAAAACTTTTATCTCTCCATCGGTCCACACGTATCTATTATTCACGTTGGCCATCTTTTCCATGGAAGTATTTAAAAGATACAGTGTACATATTGATCATTTGAAATTCATCCCGCCTTTATACCACAGATACTCTAGGGTCTATACTAGCATATAACCACGTTTTCTGATTACAGTTTAATGCATTTTCCACAATTTACCAGCTCTCCTTTTGAAGGCTTAATGGACACTCTGCAGCCAATCAGAATCGAGTATTCCCCCAGACCATGGTATAATTAAAGGATGTAGAAACGCTTAAAAATAGATATTGACCCTCCAAGTTGATTTTGGCGGGGTTGCTATGGCCGGTCGTTATGCGGAAATCTGAAGGACGTTGTCAGTCCCGTGTCTTCAATGTTCGCTATGCACAGCTGTTTCGAAAAGTGTTTCCATCTCCCATTTTGCGCAATTTACTCTCTTTCGCATGAGTCAAAAAACAACTCAAGCAAGCAGATTTATTTTTTTGCGAATTAAGAGGATTTTTATGCGAATTTTGGTGTTTCCATCACCGTTTACTGATTCGATACTTCAAAATTTGCATAACAGCAGGGGGATGGAAACGCAGCTGGTGTCTGACTACATGGTTCTGAGTAGAATAGGAATCTAATAAAACATGAATCTTATACCATCATTAACAAACTGAATCCACATACACCTTTTACTCTCATGGCAACACAAATAGAGTGAGATGGAGGTCTTGTGTTTGATAAGATGAGTGGTAATGGCGCTGCGATGCAAACAGACTGCCAAGGATTAGTTCAGTGCTGAGTTAAAGCGTGGCTGTATTGCGGCGCCGGTGTGATCGCTCTATTAGGAAACACGACCCACTTAAGTTCTCATGAAGACACTCTGCTTTGATCAGAAAACTAAAACACTGGTTTGTACTATGTGCAAAGTTTCAATGAAATGTCACAGCAGCACTAGCGCTAATCAAGAGCATGTGAAGAAATGCACTATTCAGGATGACCCAGAGAAGAAGATAAATCCTTATTGGAGTATATTATCCAATCAGCAGCCGGATATTATTAGTAGGTATTTGATTGAGGAAGAGGAGGATGA
This sequence comes from Gadus morhua, assembly GCF_902167405.1. Taxonomy (NCBI): domain Eukaryota; kingdom Metazoa; phylum Chordata; class Actinopteri; order Gadiformes; family Gadidae; genus Gadus; species Gadus morhua. The sequence goes on along the minus strand of NC_044051.1, from coordinate 1,013,266 downwards.
AGAGTTGGTTGGTGATGAAAGAGATGTTGAGGCGCTGGCGTTAAAAACAGAAAAAGATCCCCTATACAATTAAAACATTAACAACTGATTTAAAGTGAGTGAATCTGTTCATATGCATGGAGACAGATGGAGGGTACATGACCAAGGACATTGTCATGTCTCATAAAAGGGGTGCGACCACATTTGTTAGGGTGCCACAAAATAGAAAAAGTAATTGGCATCAGTAGAAAATGTCTTGAGCCTGAGAGGACATATTCTACTTATGTAGACCTGTAAACTTCCTCTGATGTGGAAATTGTGGAACTGTTTGACCATTGAGTGAAACTGACCTGAGAGTTTCCAGTGTACAGTGTGGACTCCCCAGTCCAGCAGAGAGCAGCTTCACTCCTGAATCCTGCAGATCATTGGTACTCAGGTCCAGCTCTCTCAGACTAGAGGAGCTGGAGCTGAGAACTGAGGCTAGAGCTTCACAGCTTCTCTTTGACAGCTGACAGCCATTCAGCCTTTCACAAACAATAAAAAAAACATGTTAAGAACTTTGCTTAATGTTTTATTTGTAATTTGTTATTAGATATGTTTTATTTATTTATTTTGACTAAATGTCTGTCCAGCAGATCTTCAAAATATGACTTATTTAGAGCTCAAATAAATACAACTCCTAAAATTGTCCATAAAAATGCCAAGTTCTAAAAAGAATCTGATATTAAACTTTACTAAACAAGGAAAGTGTTAGCTAACTAATGTTAAAAAAAAATTGATATCGTAGTATTAATTGTTTTGTGTTGTGTGTGATATAATAAGTTGTTACTGAATGTACAAAGAATTTTTCAATGTTATTATAACTTTTATTTTCTAGTTTAATGTATATTGTCTTGTGGGTATTTTTATACATGATATTAGTGAACGTACAGATACGATTTGTATTTTATTATACCTTTTATGTTCTAGTTTTCTGTATATTATGATACAATTATTTTTATACATTTTTTTAGAGAATTTACAGATATGTTTTGTTAGTTATAACTGTGCATTCACACCAAGCACGAAGGTGCGACACGATTCAATACAAAGTCAACGTAGAGACGCGAATCGGGCAAATTTTTCGCTAATGACAAGGTTTGATTTTCACTTTTGCCCGGCACGGGCGAGCGCGTTCACGTGGATTTGCAGCGTGACACTTTTGCTCAAGTTCAAATATTTTAACTTTGCCGCGAATTGATGACAGCCAATCAGCATTCGTCACTGTGTGACGTGTGCAATGAGGTTCAGAAACTTGGTTTTAAACTCAAAGACAAACAGCACTTTCAACTATCACAAAATGACATTTTAAACGTCTTTCACTCGACAAAGGTCAACAAAAGTACATGCCCTGACAATATATGACACAGCATGTCCCTAAAGTCTGGAAGGATGCTGTGGTAGTCCCCGTCCCCAAATCGAGTGGTCCAAAAACCTTCAATGATTTTAGACCAGTGGCTCTTACATCAATAATAATGAAAAATGTCAAGAGATTGGTAAGGTCAGAGATCATACGAAAAACTGAGCATGTACTTGATCCCATGCAGTTTGCCTACAGGCCACATAGGGGTGTAGAGGAAGCCACTGTCACTTTGCTCCACTCACTTTTGAAACACTTGGAGGGAAGTGGGTCTCATGCTCGACTCCTTTTTTGTTGACTTCTCATCTGCCTTTAACACAATCCAACCCCACATCCTGGCGGGCCGGTTTTTAGAACAATTCAACCTAGATTTTAATGTTGTGGGTTGGATTTGAGATCTTTTTACTGGAAGGACACAGAGTGGAGTGAATGGAGTACTCTCTAGCCAACTGTGCTCCTCCACTGGTTCACCACAGGGATGTCTGCCGTCACCCTTACCTTTCATCCTGTACACCAACATGTCTGAGATGTCTCAGAGTAAATATGAAAACAGGACCATGATTAAGTTTGCGGATGACTCTGTTATTGTAAGTCTCCTCCAGAAAAATTAGCCTAGTCATGGCCCGATAATTGAGGATTTTGTGAAGTGGTGTGAGGAGTCACATCTTCAATTAAACATATCCAAAAAAAAAGACATGATAACTGATTTTAGAAAACATGCTTCCCCTCAGGATGTCACAACAATAAAAACACAACCTGTGCAATATGTGGATTCGTATTAAACTGAACTTCGAAGAAAATTGTATTGCTGTGTGTAAAAGGGGCACCAGCGTCTTCACTGTCTGAGGAAACTGTTCTACCTCCATGTGGATAAAACCATGATGACCTTGTTTTATCGTGCTTTTATCAAATCTATTGCATCCTTTCTTTGGTTTCATGGTTTGGAAGTCTTCCTGTCAAGAACAGGAACTCACTCAATAAGGTGGCGAAGTGGTCCAGTAAGTTAATAGGAGGTTCTCAGCTGAACCCGGCCCCCCTGTACACAAGACAGGTACAGCGGATAACCAAATCCATTTTAAATTTTTGCATCCTTCGCACAATAAGTTTCAGCTTCTCCGTTCTGGAAAAAGGGTTTTAGTTCCAAAGACTTAAACCAAGCGTTTTAAAAACACCTTTGTTACAGCTGCAATCACGCTGATGAACAAGCTGTAGAAACTGAGAAATTTGCACAAAATATATCTGGAGAATATATGTTACGTATTATTTATTAATTTGTTGATTTTTAGATAATTGTATCTGTTTTTTTACTAACTAAATGATGCTGGTCAGTTTTAAGTGTCCTAATTGGGATGAGCACTGGAGCACTTTGAACAGTTTTACCTGAGGGCCCCATTTGTGTTTGTGTGTATGTGATGTCTGAAACTGTGCCTGTCTGAAACAGAAGCCCACTTTTAAACGGAAAAACAAGATTAGCTATGGGTACAAATAATTATTATTATTTGGGTGTATGTTAAATAGTTGATTGAAAATGATTTTTTTAATCTTCACTGCATTTATATTGTAGCATTATTTATTTTGTGTTGTGTATAATGTAATACGTTATCACTGAACGTACAGCAAATTTTTCTTTGTTATTCGAACTTATTTTCCAGTTTTATGCATATTATTTTGTGTGTATTGTTATACATGTTATCAATGAAACCTCAGGTATATTTTGTTAGTTAAACTAACTTAAATATTGTGTATTGTAATACATGCTATGATTGAACCTAAAGAGATGTTTTATATATTATTATGACTTATATTCTAGTATTATTTATACATGTTGTGTGTATTGTACAATATGTTATTAGTGAACTTACAGAGATGTTTTGGAGGCTTTGATCACGGGCAGCAGCCTCAGAAGACACTTCCCTGGAGCAGAATATTTATTCAGGTCAAACACGTCCAGCTCCTCTTCTGATGACAGTAAGATGAAGACCAGAGCTGATCACTGAGCAGGAGAGACACGTTTTTTGGAGAGACTTCCTGATGTCAGGGACTGTTGGATCTGCTCCACTAGAGAACGGTCGTTCAGCTCATTCAGACAGTGGAACAGGTTGATGCTTCTCTCTGGAGAGAGGTCTCCACCTATTTTCTTCTTGATGTAAGACACTGTTTTCTTAGTGGCCTGTGAGCCCCTTCCTGTCTTTCCCAGCAGACCTCGTAGGAGAATCTGATTGGTCCCCAGAGAGAGGCCCAGGAGGAAGCGGAGGAACAAGTCCAGGTGTCCGTTCTCACTCTGTAAGGCCTTGTCCACAGCACTCTGGTAGAAGAGGAGGAGTTTATCTTCGTCGGAGGTTGGCTGTTCTTCTGAGAGCAGATTGACCCCAGTGTTGATAAAGGACCAGAAGACATAAAGGGCAGCCAGAAACTCCTGGATGCTCAGATGGACAAAGCAGAACACTTTGTCCTGGTACAGCCCACATTCCTCTTTAAAGATCTGGGTGAACACTCCTGAGTACACTGAGGCTGCTCTGATATCGATGTCACACTCTGCCAGGTCTGCCTCGTAGAAGATCAGGTTGCCGTTCTCCAGCTGGTTAAAAGCCAGTTTTCCAAGAGAAACAATGATCTCCCTGCTCTCTGAAGTCCAGTCTGGATCTGTTTCAGCTCTCCCATGGTATTTCCTGTCCATCTGTATGGACTGAACCCTCAGGAAGTGGCTGTACATCTGAGTCACGGTCTTGGGCATCTCTTCTCCTATCTGGGATGTTTTGAAGCAGTCCTCCAGAACTGTAGCAGTGATCCAACAGAAGACTGGGATGTGACACATGATGTGGAGGCTTCGTGACTTCTTGACGTGGGAGATGATTGTTCTGGCCAGCGACTCCTCTCTGAATCTCTTCCTGAAGTAGTCCTCCTGTGGGTCGGTGAACCCTCTCACCTCTGTCACCATGTCAACACACTCAGCAGGGATCTGGTTGGCTGCCGCAGGGCGTGTGGTTATCCAGATGCGAGCGGAGGGAAGCAGGACGCCCCTGATGAGGTTTGTCAGCAGCACGTCCACCGAGGTGGACTTTGTGACATCAGTCCAGATCGGGTTGTTCTGGAAGTCCAGAGGAAGTCGACACTCATCCAGACCATCCAAGATAAAGACAACTTGGAACCGGTGGAATCTGCAGATTCCTGCTTCTTTGGTCTCAATAAAGAAGTGATGAAGCAGTTCCACCAGGCTAAACTCTTTCCCTTTCAGTAAATTCAGCTCTCTGAAAGTGAGGAGAAATGTGAAGTGTATGTCCTGGTTGGTTTTGCTTTCAGCCCAGCCCAGAGTGAACTTGTGTGTTAAGACGGTTTTACCAATGCCGGCCACTCCAGTTGTCATTATTGTCCTGATTGGTTGATCTTTTCCATGTAAGGGTTTAAAGATGTCCTCACATCTGATTGGTGTTTCCTCCTTGGCTGGTTTCCTAGAAGATGTTTCAATCAGTCTGACCTCATGTTCCTTGTTGACCTCTCCACTGTCTCTCTCTGTGATAAAGAGCTCTGTGTAGAAGTCATTCAGATCGGTTCGCTGTCCTGCTTTAGCGATTCCCTCAAACACACAACTGAACTTCTGCCTCAAATGAGACTTGATTTTTTGTTGGCAATCGACAGCATCAGATGCTAAAAAATAAAACAACGGAAGACATCAGTTATTGGAAGGTGACATCAGTTGAACCAGGTCAATATTTCCTATTAAATGATCAACTTCAGGATATTTAGTGGCTTTATTACTTGTGGTCGGAGAAGCTGGTAGTGACAAGGACTGCATGTTACGGATTCAAAATGTTCGGGACCATTTCGATATTTTCACAGCAGCATGGTTGGTCAAATGATAGTAATAATGATAGTGAATCAGTGTCAAGTGACTTGTAAAGCCGATATAACAAGATAGTGTTGCATCTCTTCAACCGAGTTATTCTGCTGTTGATCTGCAGTATAATGCTTAACATTCTTTAACCTGATACTAGGGCTGTGGGATATAACGAATATACTCGATATATCTCCAAAATAGCTGTGTGCGATACAAAATAATATTATTTCGTAAGGATCGAGTTCTTTACGGTCATCTGGGTATTTTCAAGCGGCAGCCGAGACATGTCTTGGTTTCGTTTTCAAAACATTCTCCGGTGGCTTTCTCCCTCTCCCTCACGCAGTAACGTGAGTGAGGGGTAAAAAAAAACACTCGCGTCACACATCCACCAACCTATCCCACGCAACATCTACGTGCAGAAGGGAGGGAACTCATTTTTACGTTTCTTACGGTTTGCAGCACCGGCCGGCTCAGTGTAGCATAGTGTATCCTAACACATTCAATCGACAATTGAAACAGGGAAGCAGACGAGCGTCTGGTTCCTAAAATAACCAATAAGGGATCAGTGATCTGGCGGTTTTTTGGATATGAGAAGAGGAAGTGGAGCAAAACACACCAATGCTTGTAACGTCTTGTCTGATCTGATCTCGTCATGGGTACCAGCTGCAAGCTCCGCAACACAATCTGAATACAAAGTGGTCCCTCGTCTTATGCTACTTTTCTAGCTATAAGTTGGCCTCGGAAAACATCGTTGTTTTACCCTACTTCAAGCAACCAAAGAGTTAACTGGGACGTGTCTGCGTGGTTTGTTGGTGAGAGGAGTGATCTAACTGTCGACCCTGGCAAGGAGCAGGGGGTAGAGGGCAGCACACCTACAATTCCTAAATAAATTAAATGGGTTAATGCTAACACATTGTATCAAAATGAGTTTATAATATTTTAGTTTAATTCATTGCAATGGCCTACATAAAGAAAATGCTGCCTAAATTAGTTATTTGTGTAAACATGTTTTCGATGATTCAGCCTTAATGTTTATACGTCTCTCTCTCTCTCTCTCTCTCTCTCTCTCTCTCTCTCTCTCTCTCTCTCTCTCTCTCTCTCTCTCTCTCTCTCTCTCTCTCTCTTATTGCCACTTTTTTGTAAATGGAAGATTGTTTTTGCAGTTTGTGCTATGTTTGAATCTAATTTTTTTCTTATTTCAACTCAATTCTAATTAATCACTAACATGAAAATATTAAATGTTTTGATGGAAACCACCTGGGAAGTTAACCAAGAGTGGTATATAGTCTGCAGGGATTGTCGTGAAAACAGAAAAGGGTAAAAGTGTTATTTCATGGGGTCCTTTAAAGGAGATTTCTAAATATCGAGATATATATTGTAGATCGTTAAATGGAGAAAATGTATCGGGATCTTATTTTTTTCCCCATAAGCCTTACCTGATACCCCCACAATAACCCTAGATATCTGGATCAAACCACTTAACCTGATACCCCCACAATAACTCTAGATATCTGGATCAAACCATATAACCTGATACCCCCACAATAAGCCTAGATATCTGGATCAAACCACTTAACCTGATACCCCCACCATAATCCTGCATATCTGGATCAAACCACTTAACCTGATACCCCCACAATAACCCTACATGTGAATCAAACCATTAAACCCGATACCCCCACAATAACCCTCCATATCTGGATCAAACCATTTAACCTGAAAAATCGATTTCTCTTTTTGCCGCATGAGCCTCCTCTTTTTCAAAATAACAGCATATTCAGTTTCAAATAAAAGTTTCTTACTGCTGTACTACTGTTTTCAAAATAAAAGCATTTTCTGTCTTCCAAATAAGAGTCTCTTACCGGCCCGCAGTGCGTCGGCCAGTTCCTCATGGTTCATCTCCATCAGGCAGAGCTTTGTGATGTCCACCACTCCCTCTATGGCGCGCCTCCTCTGCTCCTCCTTCTCACCATCCACCTCCTCCTCCGTCTGACTCTCTGAGCATTGTGGGTAATCTGGGAAGAGAACCCTCCAGAGCTTCTTCAGCTCCTTGTCTAGGAAAGCGTGTGCGTTCTCCTCAGCCCTCTGGAAAAGAACAACATCACGGAGAACTTTACTCTGAACTTACTGAGGACATCAGAAGCATCTTTCCTGGATTCACGTCCCGCTGGACAAGAGATGCTTTCTAATGATCATGGAGAGCTGAAGTCCAACGTCTTGGTGGACATTTACACACCTTGATCAGCTCTGTTTGATGCTGCTGTAGAGACTGAGCACTGGTGACCTTTGACCTCTCCTGGTGTCTGTGGGAAACACACACACACACACACTGTGGCATCCCGCCACTTAAACCTCGGCCCGGACCAGCCCGAGGGTTGGTCCGGGATGGCCTATACCACCGTCACCCACCAGCCGGCGACGGAGAGCACCTGCCGAACCCCAATCAGCGGTATGGGAGACACCTGGCTGGCCAGCCAGGGAGACTCTTTAAAAGGTGCAGGTGGACTGACAGCACGGCAGGGGAGCAAGGAAGAAGGTAGCGCTCTGGTCCGAGAGAGCCTAGAGGCCCACGGAGGCCCTAGAAACTGCATTTACTTCGTGTTTGATATACGTTGTATGTAATAAATACCTTGGATGGACTATCCCTCACACGAACGTGTCATTTATCCGTGGAACCCGGCCCAATCGAGCACCGGGTCACCACAACACACACACACACACACACACACACACACACACACACACACACACACACACACACACACACACACACACACACACACACTTATATTTCCCCAGACTTGTAAACATCAATATCAGCAGACACTGATAACAACCACCGGGTCTGTTTACATTGTCTGTTTGAACCCATACCTCTCCTCTCTGGGGGGACGTCCATCTTTAAGCTCAGGAGGTTTATCCATAGACCAGTCACTCTTCATGGAGACACAGCTGGGTCCAGGGGAGTCTGCTCTCTGCTGCTGGACTCTTCTAGAAAAACAAGAACCAAGATTTATGGACGTTTGATAGAAGCTGTATCTTTATGATCTCTGATAAATCCTCACCTCGTCTCAATAGACTGGTTTCCATCTTTAAACCCAACAGTTACATCCATAGAGTGGCCACTCTTCGTGGAGACACAGCTGGGTCCAGGGGAGTCTGCTCCCTGCTGCCTCCTTCTGAAAAACAGACACCATCTGGAAGTTAGGATTTGTGGATACCTTTTCGTTTTATCATTTATTGCAGGGCTACTCAACTACTTTCTCATGACTTTTGATTTCAATCATTTTTCTCAGGTCATTGAAATGGAAAAATATGGACAGGCTGAAAATGAAGTTATTAGCCGTTTTCACACATGTCCTCCGACTTTTCTCTGCATTTGTACATCAGGAGGTTCGACCGTGAGGGTCATTCACACTTATTCACACTTGATGCCCGATATGCGCACATCGTTGAATCTACGGATGGTTTAGGGGGGTGGGCTTGCAAGGGTTGGGATATGACGCAGGGACTATATTATCAAGAGGCCGCTGTCACTCTCTCTGTTTTGGTTTGACCGCAGACAGCACGGAGGCAGAACGGGCAAAACTCATCGCGATCATTTTAAATGTTGCTGCAGCAATGCATCATATATTCCGTTGCATCCACAACATCCGCATCGATCAATGAAAGATTGGAGCAAGAGTTGGAGACAATAAGAAGAAAGGCGCCGCGAACGACTGCGTTACCGGGGAAATAAAGCGTATTTTTTTGCCTAATTTCACATGTAACAAACGCTGGGACAAATCTAGTTGATTTCTTTCCTTTTGTTCGCTGAATGGTTTAAAAATATTTTAATGTTGGCACTGCTTTTCAGAGTCATTTGTGGTGAACGCTAAATGATTATATAGGCCTTTCACACCGCCGCAAAATCGGAGCCCGTTCCGGGCTAGTTCAGAGCTAGAGCCAGTGTTTTGGTTTCACAACGCCAGAGAACGGGCTCCGGCCTGTAAAAACCGGTTCAACTCCAACCCCAGGATTGAGCTGGGCTAGAACGAGAACTGCCTTTACACCAGGGGTGGGGTTATCCTTACCTTCATAAACAGGAAGACCAACGAAGACCGGCATTTTTAAAAACACTGAAGTAAACGATGAATTTGAAGACGAAAACGCAGTGGACCGTGGAGGAGACAAACTTTCTCCTTGGATTCTGGTCTTCTTCCGAGGTCCAGAACAAGTTAGAGGGAGCAACCCGGACAAAGGCTATCTTTGAAAGCGGAGACGTATGATGTAAAATAAAAACGTAAATGTTTTCTTTATTATTATGTTACACCTTTCCTGCTGTGGGCTCCCAGACCGTAGTCTTTCTGTGTTTAACTGAGAAAAAAGGGAATGGAAGGCCGGGACCCTATAATGTTATGAGTAATGAACGAGTCCGGTTGTGTGCAAACGTGTACTGTGAAGATAGTGAAACTAAGAATAAAGTACCCAGCCTGTCAAGAATCGGTGGCCGCTTCATTCCGACCATATTCCGACCTCTAAGCAGACCCACTGCCGGTCAAAGTGAAGGGTGTTCCCCCCCGAGAGAACATCGTACCTGGAGGGAACGTCTCCCCTGTGCTCCTCGACTACGGTCTGGGAGCCCACAGCAGGAAAGGTGGAACATAATAATAAAAAAAACATTTTCTATATATCTATATACGCGTGCAGCTGTGAACTCATGTATTGTAATTTATTGTAAAACAATAAATTACAATACATGAGTTCACAACTGCATGCGTACATAGAAAATGATTTTTGATGATAGGTCTTATAGTAACCCTAAAAGTACACATTATACAGTATGATGTGTACTTTTAGGGCTACTATAAGACCTATCATTTAGCGTTCACCACAAATTACTCTGAAAAGCAGTGCCAACATTATTTTTTTTTTTAAACCATTCAGCGAACAAAAGGCAACAGGCTGATTATCGTCTAGGGTTCAACTCAACATGCAACACGCCCACTCAAATGGTGTGAAATGCCGACAATCTACTGCTCATTTGCATATAAAGTAATTAACTTTTCCGCCGGCCAAAATGCAACCTCAGGGGTAGTCTTTTTTCAGGATGTCCAACGTCAGGATATGTCGTTTACATACACGGCCCGTCTGGAGAATAGCGGGCTAATAGCGGGCTGTACGTCTATGTGTGAAAGCAGCTATAATGGCATTTAAAGAGCCCATGCCATTAAAATCACATTTTTCCTGTTGTTTGTTAAATAACATAGGTCTGAATAAGTTTGTGAGCTGTGGTAAGTTTGAAATCTATGCAGTGTGTCTGCTGAATGCAATAGGCAATGAAAGGAAAAAAGCAGAAGAAATTAGCCAATCTGGATAAGGTGACACTGTGACGTAGCGTTGTCAAACTATTATTCATGGCCCTGCCCACTTGGTTGGTTCGTAACCACCCACAAGAATTCTGAAGGAGTCGTGATTGAGCTAGTGCTAAATGCTAATACGTGTATGGTAGTTGCTTAGTTCGTAGTAACAGGCTAGTTACAGAATTTTGAATGCAATGGCAGAACAACATCGAAGTACATGAACTGCGACATGCTGCCTGCCGCCGGTTGCCGCGGCGCGAGGCACCACCGCCGCGAAGCACCACCGCCCGGCAGCGGGCAGCCGGGCGGTGGTGCCTTGCGCCGGCAGCAGGCAGCAGGCAGCGCGCGGTTCTGTCTACTACAGATTGATGTGGAAGTGGAAGAACCAGAGACGTCGGAGAACCCGACGAAGTCCTTTGTGATTCATTATATCGTCTGGACGTGCACACAGCTTTTGGCCGTGATAATATGTATTATTTGATATAGATATCTATGTATTATATGATATTATTTAGATATAGAGCTCCAGGACTGTAACGCAAGTGTTGTACACTTCCTTGTTATTTGGATAACCGTTCTGCTGTTGGTGTGATGGCGCATAACACGTCGGACTCTCGTCTCTGGTATTTCTACAACGAGACTCGTAGTGGGGGTTATCTCAGCCATGGTTGAGAATGAATTGGGGGAAAGGAACATTGGCTTTGACTCCCTGAAGTAGGCATGAACCACAACATGGAGGAGAAAGGGATTGTTGACCGCGGTCGTCTCCCGCCGGAGCCTCGCTGCCGATGGACCACCGCTTCAGGAGGCGGTGATTAGCGCTGACCGCTGCCGAGGCGGCGGGAAGCAGGGCTCAAGCGGGATACATTCGCGGCCAACAATCCCCTTCTCCTCCATGTCGTGGTTCATGTACTTCAGGGAGTCAAAGCCAAAGTTCCTTTCCCCCAATTCAATGAGTCTGAAAAGCAGTGTCAACATTAAAGTACTTTAAACCATTCAGCGAACAAAAGGCAACAGGCTGATTATCGTTTAGGGTGCCACTCAACATGTAACACGCCCACTCAAATGGTGTGAAATGCTGACATTCTACTGCTCATTCACATATAAGGTAATTAACATTTCCGCCAGGTAAAATACAACCTATGGGTGATCTTTTTTCAGGATGTCCAATGTCAGGATATGTCGTTTACATGCACGGCCCGTCAGGAGAATAGCGGGCTAATAGCGGGCTGTACGTCTATGAGTGAAAGCAGCTAGAATGGCATTTAAGCACTGACATGTTGACATAACAACACACTTAGTACCCTTCATACTGTGAGTGTTGATTCACAATGCGTTTAGCTAACATAGAAAAAGATTAGAATTCATACGATTCAAACAGCAGACTAAACGGCCTCAGCCATGAATCAATCCAGCACCAAGTGGTCCTGTGATCGGACGTTGTTATGTTCTGATTAATGATCGACGGGCCGGATCAAGATGATCCGCGGGCCGCCAGTTGAACAGCCCTGATGTATTGGCTGAATCCTCACCTTTCCCTAGAAGGTTGGTGATTTCCATCTTTAAACTGGACAGGAGGATGATCCATAGAGCGGTCACTCTTCATGGAGACACTGCTGGGTCCAGGGGAGTCTGCTCTCTGCTGCTGCTGGACTCTTCTAGAAAAACAAGAACCAGGATTTATGGACGTTTAATAGAAGCTGTATCTTTTTGATCTCTGATAAATCCTCACCTCTTCTCAATAGACTGATTTCCATCTTTAAACTTAACAGGTACATCCATAGACCGCTCACTCTTCATGGAGACACAGCTGGGTCCAGGGGAGTCTGCTCTCTCCTGCTGGACTCTTCTAGAAAAACAAGAACCAGGATTTATGGACGTTTAATGGAAGCTGAACCTTTTTGATCTCTGATAAATCCTCACCTCTTCTCAATAGACTGATTTCCATCTTTAAACTTAACAGGTACATCCATAGACCGGTCACTCTTCATGGAGACACAGCTGGGTCCAGGGGAGTCTGCTCTCTGCTGCTGGACTCTTCTAGAAAAACAAGAACCAGGATTTATGGACGTTTGACAGAATTAGTATCTTTATGATCTCTGATAAATCCTCACCTCTTCTCAATAGACTGATTTCCATCTTTAAACCTAACAGGTATATCCATAGAGTGGTCACTCTTCATGGAGACACAGCTGGGTCCAGGGGAGTCTGCTCTCTGCTGCCTTCTTCTGAAAAACAAACATCATCTGGACGTTAGGATTTGTGGATATCTTTTCGTTTTATCATTTATTGCAGGGCTACTCAACTACTTTCTCATGACTTTCGATTTCAACAATCTTTCTCAGATTGTTGAAATGGAAATATGTCCATATTTTCCATGATTTTTTTTTAGTTAATGTAATTTATGTTTGAAATTGTAAATAATTATACTTGAAGAAAATACTTTTGTTTTGAGAATTTTTGCGGACCGGCTGAAAATGAAGTTATTAGCCGTTTTCACACATGTCCTACGTCTTTTCTCCGCATTTGTACATCAGGAGGTTCGATTGTGAGGGTCATTCACACTTATTCACACTTGTTGCCCGATATGCTGACTTTTTTGTCGCTCAGACATCATTAGAATCTCCGGCTGGTTTAGGGGGGTGGGCTTGCAAGGGTTGGGATATGAAGTAGGGTCTAAATTATCCAGAGGCGGGATAAGAAGGGCCGCTGTCACTCTCTCTGTTTTGGTTTGACCGCAGACGGCACGGAGGCAGAACGGGAAAAACTCATCTCAAATGTTGCTGCAGCGATGCATCATATATTCCGTTGCATCCACGACATCCGCATCGATCAATAAAAGATTGGAGCGTGAGTTAGAGACAAATAGAAGAAACGACGAAGAAGAAAGGCGTCACGAATGACTGCGTTACCGGAGAAAGAAGGCGCATTTCTTTGCTTCATTTCACATGTCACAAACACTGGTACAAATGTAGTTGATTTCTGTGATTAGCTGAGAAAACAGGGAATGGAAGGCCGGGACCCCATAATGTTCAGCTAACTGTTAATTATAATTGTTACGAGAGTAGCGTATGTGTGTGTGCGGGAATGGCAGTATGTGCGTGTGAGTGGACGAGCGAGGAGAGCGAGCGGTAGCGTGTGTCAGTCTAGTGAAGTAATGAACGAGTCCGGTTGTGTCTGTGCAAACGTGTTCTGTAAAGTTAGTGAAACTAAGAATAAAGTACCCAGCCTGTCATGAATCGGTGGCCGCTTCATTCCGACCATATTCGGACCTCTAAGCAGACCCACTGCCGGTCAAAGTGAAGGGTGTTCCCCCCGAGAGAACATCGGCCCTGGAGGGAACGTCTCCCCTGTGCTCCTCGACTACGGTCTGGGAGCCCACAGCAGGAACGGTGTAACTTAATAATAAAAAAAGCGTTTTCTATATACGCGTGCAACTGTGAACACATGCATTGTAATTAATGCTGTCAAGTGATTAAAATATTTAATCGTCATTAATCGCATTAATGTCAGTTAACTTGCGATTACATTTTTTCTATGCTAATATAGCTTGATTTCTTTGTCCCATTAATTTTTCTCATTTTAATGCTCTTATCAACATGGAGATGTGCAACGGCTTGCCTTGTGCAAATGTTTTTTTATTGAGAACAACATTGGCATATACTTATCAAAACAGGACGATACAAAAAAAATGCCTATAGTGCAATTAAACGATGAAAATACAAACATACTGCCTCGAACATAGCAGTCAGGCTACTGCTTCTTTGTTTTGAGGGAAAAAAAAAATATATATATATAATTTTAAATAAAATTGCGTTAATCGCGCAGTAAAAAAGTTTACGCAGGAAAAATTGGTTTGCGTTAATGCCATTAATAACGCGTTTAACTGACAGCACTACTTGTAATTTATTGTATGTTGTGTACTTTTAGGGTTACTACAAGACCAATCATTTAGCGTCCACCACAAATGACTGAAAAGCAGTGCCAACATTGAAATATTTTTAAACCATTCAGCGAACAAAAGGCAACAGGCTGATTATCGTTTTAGGGTGCCACTCAACTTGCAAAACGCCCACTCAAATGGTGTGAAATGCTGACCTTCTACGGCTCATTCAAATATAAACGTAATTAACATTTCCGCCGGCTAAAATACAACCTCAGGGGTAGTCTTTTTTCGGGATGTCCAATGTCAGGATATGTCGTTTACATACACGGACCGTCGGGAGAATAGCGGGCTAATAGCGGGCTGTACGTCTATGAGTGAAAGCAGCTATAATGGCATTTAATCACTAACATGTTGACATAAAAACACACTTAGTACCCTTCATACTCTGAGTGTTGATTCACAATGCGTTTAGCTAACATAGAAAACGATTCAAATTCATACGATTCAAACAGCAGAATAAACGGCCTCAGCCATGAATCAATCCAGCACCAAGTGGTCCTGTGATCGGACGTTGTTATGTTCTGATTAATGACCGGCGGGCCGGATCAAGATGATCCGCGGGCCGCCAGTTGAACAGCCCTGATGTATTGGCTGAATCCTCACCTTTCCTTAGAAGGTTGGTGATTTCCATCTTTAAAGTTCCATGGTAGATCCATAGACCGGTCACTCTTCAAGGACACACAGCTGGGTCCAGGGGAGTCTGCTCTCTCCTGCCTCCTTCTAAAAAACAAACACCATCTGGAATTTAGGATTTGTGGATATCTATTCGTTTCATCATTTATTGCAGGGCTGCTCAACTACTTTCTCGTGACTTTCGATTTCAATAATCTTTCTCAGATTGTTGAAATGGAAATATATGGACAGGCTGAAAATGAAGTTATTAGTCGTTTTCACACATGTCCTCTGTCTTTTCTCCGCATTTGTATATCAGGAGGTTCGACCGTGAGGGTCATTCACACTTATTGACACTTGATGCTGATATGCGGACATTTTTGTCGCTCAGATATCATTAGAATCTCCGGCTGGTTTAGGGGGGTGGGCTTGCAAGGGTTGGGATATGAAGAAGGGTGTAAATTATTAAGAGGCGGGACAAGAAGGGCCGCTGCCCTGGGCTTCAACACACACACACACACACACACACACACACACACACACACACACACACACACACACACACACACACACACACACACACACACACACTGCAGTTTTCACACTGACAAGATAATTCTTCTTACAAGGCTGTTTTTAGGTGAGAGCATTTCACTTGTTTCCAGCTTTTAAAATTATCATGATAAATTTAAAAATATATATGTACTTCTTTAAATAATACTTGAATATTATACCTTGTTACTGATGTGTTTTTACTCTGAGTACCCTAATGCTTTGAACTAGAATCACAGAATTATAAATCTGTTCGATCAACTCTGACGTACCAAACTTTGTCAAATTTAAGCATGTTATCTTTTCCTTCTCTTATATTAAAGGTCCCATGACATGAAAATCTCACTTTATGAGGTTTTCTAATGTATATATGGGTTCCCCTAGCCTGCCTATGGTCCCCCAGTGGCTAAAACTTGCGTTTGGTGTAAAACGAGCACTAGTTGTTCTGCTCGCCTTTGAAAAAACGGAGGCTCAAGTGCGCTGATTTGGAATGTCTGTGTTTAGGACGTCATCAAGCATCTAAGCTCCTCCCCTTACTCTGCCTGGCCCGCCCAGAAACGTTGGCCCGCCAATGAGACTCGACCGTGCGAGCGCCACATGTGTGTGTGTGAATACACACACTGTAACGCAAGTGTTTCTTGTCGGTTCTTTGACGTGTCTTGTATTTCCACAACGAGACTGTTGTGGGGGTTATCTGAGCCATGGTTGAGAAGGAATTGGGGGAAAGGAACTTTGGCTTTGACTCGCTGTTACGACCCCTACTCGATCAGGGGGAAAAAGGGAAGCAACACACACAACCCGGTGGATTGGATTGTAATTAAGGTATTTATTGTAACCCAACAAAGGAACAGAAAGTAGCAACCATCAGAAATGGGCCGCTAGGTGCTGTCAAACCAAAGAAACAAATATAACCAAAAGAGAACTCCTTCAAATAAAACGGAGCTACCTGTCTAATAACTAAATGAGAACGGTCCTAAAACAAATCCTAACTGGCTACTCTAGCATAAGGAAAACGGAAATACAAATGATCAGCACCCCCTAAACCTAGTGTGGCTAAACAGAGACAAACCTAAATGAGTGCAAATGAACAACGTCAGTACAGTATTCTTACCCTGGCCCAAATCTGGGAACACAAATGTAACCTCTCAACGAATGCAACTACGCGCCTAGATTCTCTACAGGTGTCTGCCGCCGCTTGCAAGACGCGATCACGCTTTTATACGCCTCCACGGCGCCGTCGCTCTCTAGTTGGTTCCGGGGACGGAAGGACCCGCCCACTTGAGCTGCTCTGCGGAAAAACAGGAGTTGTAGCGCATGCAGAGGGAGGGGAGACAATGCGGTCGGCTCACGGCCGTAACATTCCCCCCCTTACAATGGCGGCCACCGCCTATCAAAATAAATTTTCTAAATTACAAATAATACCACGTTACTCCTTTTTCTTTATAAACTGGAAAGGGCATCAGCTACAACATTTTCACTCCCCTTTTTGTGTCGAATTTCCTGGCTATAATCCTTCATAGCCAGCGCCCAGCGCATGAGGCGCTGGTTCTGGTTGTGCATGCGCGTAAGGAACACCAGCGGATTATGGTCTGTATAAACCACTATTGGTAACGAGCTAGACCCGAGGTAGACTTCAAAATGTTGGAGCGCTAACAGCAAGGCAAGCGTTTCCTTCTCGATGGTGGAGTAGTTGACCTGATGGACGTCAAACTTCTTGGAGAAGTAACCCACCGGATGGTGGTAACATCGACATCGTGGGACAAAACCGAGGTCTGGGACGGAACATCACCAATCATCCAATCATCCTCCTGCAGAAGGACGGCTCCCGCACCCACCGCACTGGCATCCACCTCCAGTTTAAAGGGTGTTGTGAAGTCAGGGGCTGCCAGCACAGGGGCGTGAGTGAGGAGAGACTTTACACTCTCAAACGCGTGGTTACACTCTGCTGTCCAGACGTACTCAACTTTTGGACTAAGAAGATTGGTTAGCGAATGGACCACTGAGGAAAAGTTTCGGCAAAAGCTGCGGTAATAACCAGCCATGCCGAGGAAACTGCGCAGGGCCTTCCTGTTAGTAGGAACGGGACACGCCGAGATGGCCGAGACCTTAGCCTCAACAGGCCGCACCTGACCTTGTCCCACCCGTCGACCCAGATAAGTGACAGTGGCCTCACCAAAGTCACATTTGGCCAGGTTGAGGGTGAGCTTGGCGCTCCTGAGCCGGGTGAACACTTGTTCGAGGACCTGTACATGCTCCTCCCAAGAGCGAGTGTACACAATAAGGTCATCCAGGTATGCATTACAGTTTGACACACCTGACAACACCACATTCACTAAACGCTGGAACGTAGCAGGCGCATTACACATGCCAAACGCCATGACCGTGTACTCGAGGAAGTGATCCGGGGTGACAAAAGCGGATATTTTGGACGCTCTCTCTGTTAATGGAACTTGCCAGTATCCTTTTAACCAGGTCCAGTTTACTGACAAATTTGGCGGTGCCTAAATTGTCAACACAATCCTCCATCCGCGGCAACGGATAGGAGTCGGGGACAGTGACATTGTTCACCTTGCGGAAATCTGTGATAAAGCGCGGGGAACCATCTGGTTTAATGCCGACCAGACATGGGGAACTCCACGGACTAGAGCTGGGGCGGGCGAAACCGTGTCGTAGTAAATACTCTGCTTCTTGTTTCATTAGCGCGCGCTTGACAGAGTTGACCCGGTACGCATGCTGCTTAATAGGCCGTGCGTTCTTAACATCGACATCGTGGGACAAAACCGAGGTCTGGGACGGAACATCACCAAAAAGTTCGAACTCCTCCTCCCATCAGAAACGCCGCTAGTTTGGGGCCCAAACGCAGCTTTGTGCGTCAGCACGTACTCGTCAGCCAGCACGGCTGCACAGGAGAGAGAGGAAACCTTCTGTTCATTTAAATAGACCACAATACGATCGGGCAGACACCTCTTAAACTCCTCCACTAACACCATCTCTCGCAGAGATTTGTAGTCGGCCACCTTACACGACGAACACCACTTATCAAACAAAGTTCCCTTCTCCCTGGCGAACTCAAGGTACGTCCGATCCGACGGTTTTCTACAGGCACGAAACTTTTGCCGATATGCTTCCGGTACCAGTTCGTACGCCCGGAGTATGGCTGATTTTACGTGCTCATAACTTAGGCTTTCCTCTACCGGGAGCGCAGCAACAGCATCCTGAGCTTTGCCCTGTATTTTGCACTGCAACATCAACGCCCAAACCTCGCTACGCCCAAACCTCGCTGGGCCATCGCAGAGCCGAGGCGATGCGTTCAAACGCCGAA
Source organism: Gadus morhua (assembly GCF_902167405.1). Taxonomy (NCBI): domain Eukaryota; kingdom Metazoa; phylum Chordata; class Actinopteri; order Gadiformes; family Gadidae; genus Gadus; species Gadus morhua. The sequence goes on along the minus strand of NC_044051.1, from coordinate 994,279 downwards.
AAATACGAGTCGACCTCCACCTCTCTAAATACCAGAACAAGTGCCATATTTTTATTAATATCAAACGTAGGAGCAGACCCCGTTGATAAGGAGGCGGAAGGCTCTGCATCGACCACCACGCCCCTTTTCGTCTGAGACGCCAGTTCCAGCTCGCGGATACGCACAGCTGTCTCTGCCTCTATCTCCAGCCGCTTAATGTCCAGTTTGAGCTGAACCTCTCGGTTCTGAGCTCTTTCCTCGGCCTCAAACCGGAGGCGGGCGAGGCGGACCTTCAGTCTGGCCTCGTGTATAGAGCTTGTGCTCGCTGACGAGAGAGGATCGTACCTGGGCATCGTGACGGGAGTTTTTGGTGGCTCCCCTGCCAGTACCCCTTGCACGCTCTCGCGGCTGTCCTCAGTCGGCCCTGCCGGCACCGGCAGCATGACAAGCTCCCGTTCCAGCAACTCGGCAAGTACCAACCCTTGAAGATCCCTCTTAAGGATCTGCCGGGAATGCCCCAAGTTAAAATGGGCTGCGATTTGGACGAGATCATCCTTCCTACAAATACTGAAGCTTTCATAAGACGGGTCGGCCAAAAACCCACGCAAATCAAACCCCGTCGCCATACACGCAACCAACAATCAAATAATCGTACCAACTACGCCAAGGGAGATAAAACAGATACACAATCCCGGGAACCCTTTAACGGGTAAAAGATCCCGGACGAGCCCCCACATATGTTACGACCCCTACTCGATCAGGGGGAAAAAGGGAAGCAACACACACAACCCGGTGGATTGGATTGTAATTAAGGTATTTATTGTAACCCAACAAAGGAACAGAAAGTAACAACCATCAGAAATGGGCCGCTAGGTGCTGTCAAACCAAAGAAACAAATATAACCAAAAGAGAACTCCTTCAAATAAAACGGAGCTACCTGTCTAATAACTAAATGAGAACGGTCCTAAAACAAATCCTAACTGGCTACTCTAGCATAAGGAAAACGGAAACACAAATGATCAGCACCCCCTAAACCTAGTGTGGCTAAACAGAGACAAACCTAAATGAGTGCAAATGAACAACGTCAGTACAGTATTCTTACCCTGGCCCAAATCTGGGAACACAAATGTAACCTCTCAACGAAAGCGACTACGCGCCTAGATTCTCTACAGGTGTCCGCGATCACGCTTTTATACGCCTCCACGGCGCCGTCGCTCTCTCGTTGGTTCCGGGGACGGAAGGACCCGCCCACTTGAGCTGCTCTGCGGAAAAACAGGAGGAGTAGCGCATGCAGAGGGAGGGGAGACAATGCGGTCGGCTCACGGCCGTAACACTCGCTGAAGTACATGAACTGCGACATGCCGCCGGTTGCCGCGAGGCACCATCGCCCGGCAGCGGGCAGCCGGCAGCAGGTGTTGTGCACTTCCTTGTTATTTGGATAACCGTTCTGCTTTTGGTGTTATGGCGCATAACACGTCGGACTCTCGTCTCTGGTATTTCTACAACGAGACTCATATTGGGGGTTATCTCAGCCAAGGTTGAGAATGAATTGGGGGGAAGGAACTTTGGCTTTGACTCCCTCAAGAACATGAACCACGACATGGAGGAGAAAGGGATTGTTGGCGGCGAATGTCTCCCGCTTGAGCCCCGCTGAGGGACCACCGCCGGAGGCGGAGGTGCCTAAGCGCTGCCCGGCAACGATCCCTTTCTCCTCCTTGTCGCGGTTCAGTCTACTTCACATTGATGAGGACGTTGAAGAACCAGGAACGTCGGAGAACCCAACGCAGTCGTTTGAGATTCATAATATCGCCTCACACAGCTTTTGGCCGTGATAATATATATTATATGATATAGATATCTATGTATGCTATATGATAATATTTAGATATAGAGCTCCAGGACTCCCGTGTGTTCTAGAATATTTACAGTACAAGGCTAAAGGCTGTGTGCGCCTCGCCATTGCGATAGATCCACTGTAAACAGAGCGCATGGTACCGTGGCTGCAAGCTGCTCAGGGCCACACCCCCACCCTCCTCCTTGACCCGCCTCGCTCCTCCTCATTTGCATTATAGCTACAGACACCAAAACAGCGCATTTGGGGGAAGCTCAATGTGCGACTGGCTCCGAGTGGCTGTAACTCTGCACCACGGCTGAATTTCGGGAACGTCTTTGAATATTGTGTTAGTTGCCCACTAATACCTATATTAAAGAATACATAAAATAGCATGGCATGGGACAATGACCAATGACCAAATGGAGGTCACTGTTCTACTGTCAATCTTGATCACAGACAGCAGTCATGTAGACCAAACACAGTAGAGAACAAAGACAGAACCTTGTTCATATCAGGGGAGCCTTACTGCTCAGGTCAGATGTATTGCTCTTCCTGAGTTTCTGGTCTGGCTGTTCACGTTGTGTTTTAAACATGGCCGATACGACGACTGTGGAGCTAGAGTGACATCAGAGTGACATTACGATACGACT
>NC_044051.1:964316-986816 GCF_902167405.1 Gadus morhua | reverse complement strand
ACTGTACACCTATAGTTGATACTGCAACATTGTTGGAGTATTTTGGCAAAACTCAGTTATTGCACTGATGAATGAAAAACACTACAATTATTATTTTTTTATTTTTTTAGAAAGGGTAACTTATTTGTTACTGTCATGCTGAAAAATGTTCAGCTGAACTGACTTGCAAAAAAAGCTTTCCGCAGGCCAACAAAAAATAAAAATAGGAATATAAGTGAGGTGAAACAGATCTATATATGTTAGATTTCAGCTTATTTCTAAACTGTTCTTAAAGACTCTGCATTGTGTATTCCTCCCTCGTAGTAGTAATTCTTGTAGTGGAAATCAAAGCAACTTGCCAGGTTGGATCAGAGGGTTGAATAGAAGGTTTATTGGAGGATGTAATACAGCACAGGTACAGACTTAGGTGGGATAGTCTCAGTGTAGGAGGTGAGGAGCAGTCTCCAGACGTGCTCCTTGGCTGTCCATCCCTCTTCTCACCGAACCAAAGGGTTGGGGCCAGTATTATAGGAAAGAAAGCGTGAATAACAAAATAACAGTCTCCCTTGATAAGGTATATGGCCCAGGCTATGTCCCAGACCACAGGGTTGGTTCGTCCTTGTTGGGACATCAAAAATGACAGAATGTTGGAAATAACACCTCGTACAGTAGGAGAGGCACTGGCCTGTTCCTAGACTAAGAGATGTGGACACAGAGACACTAAAATACACCAACATTCTACATTCCTCCCTCTTGATCATATTAAACGTAGTTTAAAGATCACCATTTAAAATGAGAATTCAGTGGATCTACTGGTAAACAATTAACAATTATCTAAATCAACAAATGAAGCATAAAAGGCAATAGCAATGAAGCATAAAAGGCAATAGCCTTTTATGCTTAAATGAAGCATAAAAGGCAATAGCAAACATAAAAAAGTACACTCATCATCCACAATTAAACCAGGTGTAGGCTAATTAAAAAATAAAACACTCATTAGGTTACTCATGATTAAACCAAAACAGATTTAAATTGTAAAATAAAGGAGATGGAGTGTCCAGACAGCGCCCTCTGCTGGGCAGTGAAGCTCCACTTTCCTCTGACAGCTCTCACTGTCCCCAGCAGTAAAGTGGTTCTGTTGGTCTGAACAACACTAAAGGGCCCAGAGGAAGGCTTAGCCTTAGAAACAGGGGGAAGTTTGGGGCCCCAGACCTTACGACGGGGGGGGGGCTCTCTGACACAGCTACCCTGAGGGGGGGGCAACAAGATCGGGGCAGTCCAGGGGGGGTCGGTTGGGGGACGGTCATCTGGTCAAACACACAGGGAGATAACTTGATGACCACATAGAGCATGATAACGGAAACATGAGTCAAGGGCTCTGCCCGTTGAGTCTGAACAGGAGAGCAGTGAGTGAGACCAATCGGTAAGTGGGCGTGGCGTTCTGAAGGCCAGGGGTCTCCAGGTGAACCAAGTGGGCTCAATGAGGAGATGATGTGTGTGTGCATGTGTGTGTAACGTATGCGCACCCTCACCCCCCCCACCCACCCTCACCACCCTCACCCCCTCATGTGTGTGTGCGTGTGTGTGTGTTTGCATGTGTGATAATGTATCATAATAATGACACATAATAATAATAATGTGTCATTATGGTGACGGGGCTGAGGGTCCGTCACCCCCCCTCCCCCTCCCCTCAGAACCGGAGAGGGAGAGGGAGAGGGAGAGAGAGAGGGAGAGGGGGAGGGAGAGGGAGAGGGAGAGAGAGAGAGAGAGAGAGGGAGAGAGAGAGACTATAACTTACACAGAGACACTGAGGCCCTGCCGACCCCGAGGACCCTGTGTGTGTGTGTGTGTGTGTGTGTGTGTGTGTGTGTGTGTGTGTGTGTGTCGCGGAGAGGCAGCTTTTTTTTTCTACAACCGACACAAAGATGCTGAGGAACGCTCCACTCCCCCCCCCCCCACCCCCCCCCCACCCAGACCCCCGGGAGGAGGTCCTCCTGGTGAAGGAGGGCCAGAAGGTGTGGAGGTGTGTCAGTGTGTCTGAGGACCCTCCTCCACCTGGGGACACTCTGTAGAAGGACAGAGAGCCAGCAGGCCGGTCCAGATACACTCCTACTCTGGTGGAGCCAGCGGGGGGGGGGGGGAGGGCTGTATCTCTACCGTTGTACCAGGCAGAGTAACGACCATCAGAACAAAGAAGAACCCAGGACTTGTTGTTCCCTCCAAGCTCGCTGTCACCACCCCCTCCTCTCCTTGTGATTCCTCTGTATGTCACTCCTATATCAACCCGTCCTTCCCTCTCTACCTCCCAGTAACAGCGGCCAGTCAGAGCCTCTCTACCCAACACCTGGGGCCAGGAGTCAAATCTGTCTGGGTGATCCGGATACGACTGGTCCTCTTCAACCCGCGTCACCTTCCTGTTGTCCTCAGACAGAGAGAGGTCTCTGTGGGCCGTGTTGGGGTCCAGTGTGAGGTCACAGGCATCTGAGGGAGAACCAGACATGATGAGCTGCTGAACCGCTCTTCATCATCATCATCATCATCACTGGTACTGTTCTGTGGGGGGGGGGGGGGGGGGTCATGTGATGTTATAGTTCCACTATTGTTACATAGTAGTAACAATAGTGGACCCGGACCGTCACCCCCCCGCCCCCCCCTCCCCCTCCTCAGCACCACCTCCTCCCCTCCGACTCAACGCCCCCATCAGCCCCCTCCCGCACACCCCCCCCCACCAACAGCCCCCCTCAGCCCCCCCCCCCCCCATCAGGCCCCCCTCTCACCCCCCCCCCTCTCACCCCATCATCCCCCTCACCCCCCCCCCCCCCCCCCCATCAGTCCGCCATCTCACCCCCCCCCCCCCATCAGGCCCCCCTCTCACCCCCCCCCCCCCCCATCAGGCCCCCCTCCTCACCCCCCCCCCCCCCCCAGTCAGGCCCCCCTCTCACCCCCCCCCCCCCATAGGCCCCCCTCTCACCCCCCCCCCCCATCAGGCCCCCCTCTCACCCCCCCATCGCCCCCCTCTCAAGCCCCCCCCCCCCCCCCCCATCAGGCCCCCCTCCTCACCCCCCCCCCCCCCCCCCCCCCCCCCCCCCCCCCATCAGGCCCCCCTCTCACCCCCCCCCCCCCTCCCCTGAGCCCAGATGTTAGCTTCATGATTTGTGATGGTGGACAGTATTAATATACGTAAGATACATGATGTCAGCCATCATCTTCATTCCCAGTAGGATCTGACCTCACTTCCTGCTGTGTGGACGGACTTTCCATCTCAATAGTGAGTGTGTGATGTGATGAATCAAACAGGCACTTACACTTCTTTAGAGCTGGTTTCAGCCTCCACACTCCACCGTGCTCCACACTGGGGGGGAAAAACAAAGTGAGAGCAGCATGTTGAAACATTCACCTTCATCATCTGCCGTCTCATAACGTTCTACACAACATGAGTGACAGCTGCCTCTTCAAACCACTTCATCTAGCAGAAGCATGAATCCTTGTAGGAGACTTTGTCCCTGAGTGGTGAGCTGTCCTCTCCATACCTGAGAGTGTCCAGTCTCCAGCGTGGATCCTCCAGTCCAGCAGAGAGCAGCGCAGCTCCAGAGTCTCCTGGGTGATTGTAGCTCAGGTCCAGCTCTCTCAGATGGGAGGGGTTGGAGCTCAGAGCTGAGGCCAGAGAAGCACAGCCTTCCTGTGTGACCAGGCAGCCGGACAAGCTACACACACACACACACACACACACACACACACACACACACACACACACACACACACACACACACACACACACACACACACACACACACACGTGTGTAAAATCCTGTGTGTGTGGAGAGCTCCTTCTGGCCAGCGGTTCAAGATGGCCAAGGGAAAGCTTCTCACACATAATATGTTAGGTTTTCTAAACCACTCCACATTTGGATTGGGACCATTTGCCACAGCGCCACCCTAGGAAAAAGGCCTTCCCGGAAACATGCGGGTATTCAACGGCCACATAATATATCAGTATTGTAGCGCCCCAAGCCCTAGTCTCTATTCCGCTGTGGAGCGAGGTCCACTCAACCACAGGACTTTGACTTCTTTATATTTCACTTGATTAAAGTATCACCTTTACCTAGAACTCGGTTAGATTGTACTACCATCTAGATTATAGATCCATCAGGGAAACCACTAACATGATCAAAAGTATCATTATCAGGGGTGCAAACTGGTGATGGCTCAAAAAGGTGACAACATTTTAATGTCAGAAAACAAATGAAAGATCAGTGCACGGGCCCAGGCCTTCCTGTGATTCATGCTCCGTTCTAACGGTTTAAGTGACTCATTAAAGCAGTCAGTGATGTTCAGACCTACTGTATGAAGCAGTGCTCACAACAACAACTTCATCTATTAGAATTTAAAATGTATTCATGTGAAACTTTAAATACATTTAAGATCAGTAACATACAATACCTTGCAGTAATATTTGCAAACCCCCTTTGACAAATAGTGTTAATTTTAGCACTCTTGCCATCATCATCTGTACAAGAGACAGTTTACTAAATAAATGGCTGGCCGATAGACTACTTACACGGTGAGAGTAGTTGTCCTATTTCCATGTGTGGATGGACTCAGGAATCAGCAATAGTTCACTCAGAATGCATAATAATGTAGTGGTCTCAACCTATAGTCTGTGGGCCAGGACTGATGCAAAGACAATCCTGGCCAAGCAGCAGAAGTTAAGTGACAATGTCCCAACATTACTGGCCCATTTATGGGTGCACTAAAGACGCAAGAGTATTATTAATGTCACTGTTTATAACACAGGGCGCTTTAAGACATTTAGAGTATCCCCACTTCTCCCAGAACCACTGCTTACAGCTGTAGAAATACAGCTGGACTTAACTATCAATTAACAAGTATTAATCCTTGTTATTCTGTATCCTATTCATATTTGTGAGTAAAGAATTAGCTATTTAAATAATGAGTACTGGACATAGTAAGCTTTAAAACACGTTTTGTTTGACGATTGCAAGTTTCAAATCATTCTTTCCAGAGACCCTCCAAAATGTTTCTTTTGAGGCTTTCAGGGGGTCTGAGGTGTCCAGCTAGGGGTAAGACCCTCCAAAGACCCCCTGTACTTCACCCCGCTCTAAACTATCATTGTCCCGTATACAGGGGACAGTGGGGGGGCAATAGTATTATATTTTGAGTTCATTTATATTTATAATTGAAAGGTTGCAGGCATATGGATGTATTAGAATATCCACCTAAACAACAAGGTGTTACATCTCCAATGATACAAAGTCATGGATGTGGTCATCACAGGTACTGAGTTATAAGATGGGTTTAAAACTGTCCTCCAATGTAGAACTTGTGGTGTAACTCTTTGACCATTGAGTAAAACTGACCTGAGAGTTTCCAGTGTACAGTGTGGACTCCCCAGTCCATCAGAGAGCAGCTTCACTCCTGAATCCTTCAGATCATTTGTACTCAGGTCCAGCTCTCTCAGACTACCGGAGTTGGAGCTGAGAACTGAGGCCAGAGCTTCACAGCATCTCTCTGACAGATGACAGCCAGTCAGCCAACATGTTAGTTATTTTTTTATTTGAAATTTGTCATAAGACATGTTTTATTAGTTTAACTAAATGTCAATACAGTAGATCTTTAAAATATGACTTACTTAGAGGTCAGATAACTAAAGATTTAAGATTACCAGGGCTCCAGACTAACTTTTTCCTTGGGTGCACTGGTGCGCCTACATTTTTAATTTGGGTGCACCAGCACTTATTTATGGTGCACCCAAGTTTTGAGTTGTTGAGGGGGGGGGGGGGGGGGGGTGGCGTCGGGCCGTCCTTGCGCTGAGTTGGGGGGGGGGGGGGGGGGGGGGCTCAACCGGGCAGCACCGGTTGCACCGTCGATATTTACACCATTGATTAATAATATTTTGACCATTAAATAAATGCCTTAAATAAATGCCGAATCTGTATCATAAAGAATATCATCAGACAATGCCAAGGGATCGGTTCTGTCCCCAAAAACCCTCTGTCTCCGGAGAGACGCCAGTACGATAAGTGCGCCGAGGTCCATGGGAACACCCACAAATTGTGACGCCATTATCGGAGGAGGGGCTAGGAGGCTGCGCACGCCGATATAAGTAGCCGATCTCCTGGTAGACTCGCTGAAAGGCTGCTCCCGACCAGGTTTGGTTGCAAGCGTAAGTCACCAATGGTGATACAGCTACGCTTAAAGAGATCGACATTCATGGTACAGCTAACCCAGGCTTTCAGCTGAACATACCTCGCTAACCCTCTAATCGAGCTTCGTAGTACAGGCCCCTGGATTGGGCTTTGCGGGTTTGTTTACCGGCGTTGCTATTGTTACCGGTCTTGCGTGTTCCAACGGTTTATTAGGCATCTAATAAATCGCTGTCTAATCAATACTTCATTCACTGCCTCTTCCGTGGTTATTACAATATTATGAATAGACTGCTCTGTAAAAAAATAAAATAATAATAATTATACCAGATCGATTTTCAGTCGCATCGGTGCGCCCAAATAAAATATTTGGTCGCACTACCCCGAATTTTAGGCGTATGTGCGCCCAAATTAGGCGCACTCTGGAGCCCTGATTACCTTTAGTTAAAAGAAGAATCTGTTATTTAACTTTACTAAACACCTCTCAGTGTTTCCCCCACGTTCACACAGCAGCGGCGCGCTGCCGCTGCTGAATTTTCTCCGCCGCTGCAATAAAAATCCTTCTCTTAATTTTTTTTTTTTTTTTTTTACGTAGCTCCTTTTAGAAAATGTACAGCGCTTAACGTCAATTGCGCAGCACGCGGCACATCGTCACGTAACCAACATCAAAGAAGAAAATACACAGCGAGTGTGGCAGTTGTTGGCAGTAGGCTACCCTACACGGTTGCAAAGTTACATTGATTCTAGCAGTAGCGAGTGAAGCGGAAGATCGAAGAAAGAAGGAAAGAGAGAGACAGACAGAGAGAGAGAGAGACAGACAGAGAGAGAGGGAGAGAAAGTAAGTTGCTAAAATGTGTCGCTACATGACCACCAGTGTTAAAAACCCTCTGAGCCCAATCATTTTATTGCATCTATAAACCGCAACCTCCGTGCCTTTTTCCTCTAGTATTGTGTGTGTGTGTGTGTGTGTGTGTGTGTAGGCCTATGTGTGTGTGTGCGTGTTGTCGCTCTTTTTGGGATCACTCATAGCCTTTACAGGAGCTTATATCCAGTCAGGAATTTATAGCCTAGGTATTTTCGGGAACTTTAAAAAATGAATCCATACTTTTAGATCCGATGTTGTTTTTTATTGCCATATAAATCCGTTTTCATCGCGTATTTTAGTTAGGGATTTATGCTAATCGCCTGTAAGCATGTGGTCATTAGCATAAATGCAGGGAAAAAACCTAAGGACTTCTTAAAAGATCATGAATAGTTTCTATTATGTATAACTTATATTTATTTTATAATTTTCTCATCACTTTTTGACTCCCAAGACTAAGAAGAAGTGTTTTAAGCAATAACAAGCTTATCATCGCTCTCTTGTCCTCTTCCCCTGACTCTCACTGTCTCACAAAGGAGCTGAGCTCACCTGAGGTCTATTTGTAGTGCTAAGGCTCACACTGATTGGTATTCAATTAGCTTTATTTTTTATTTTTCATGTGTGTGAGTCTGTGTTCTTTTCAAATTTTAGTTAGGTTTATAATTTAAAAAGATGTGTTTTGCCCATTGTTGCAGGAGATTTCATTTTTGAACAAAGTGTCTTATGTAAAAAACAGTTATGCTTTGGGCATAGCAACCATGTTTAGTGTTTAAGCATTAGGCAAACATCTGTAAATAAATTGTGCAAATTATATTTGCGTTGTGGCATTTTTTGTTTCAATATTACTATACAAAAATATAAAAATCTGTAAATGAAGACACAAAAGGTAAAGTTACAACACCAATAATCCCATCTACAGTAATACAGAATTGTTTGAATAGGATTTAAGTGCATATTCTCCTCTCAAAGTGCACCAGATTCATGCATTCCAATGTAAAGGGTACAAAAGAATTACGGCCGGGGGGGCATGAGCCCGGACCCCCCTAGAGGGTTCGGGGACCACACCTCCGCTGCTGAAAAAAATCCTGCGGGAAACACTGCCTCTGAAGTGCACCTTACTAGTCGCGTTTCCATCTAAAAGGTGAAGTGAATCTTTGGAATGTTCGCAAAAAAGAAATTCGAATTAGGTGCGTTTCCATCAAGTGGTTGGAGCGGAAAACTACACACATTCCAGGACTTGTCGTGTCCTTTTGATAACATGCTCTCTCTCTTAGGTATATAGTGGAATTTAGTTGTTGTTTTCCATCTAAAAAGGCTGTATTGTTTTTTTCTTCGATGAAAGCAAGGAAAACTTTTATCTCTCCATCGGTCCACACGTATCTATTATTCACATTGGCCATCTGTTCCATGGAAGTATTTAAAGGATACAGTGTACATATTGGTCATTTGAAATTCATCCCGCCTTTATACCACAGACACTCTCGGGGAGCGGTCCCCAACCACCGGGCCGTGGCCCGGTACCGGGCCGCGGGACATTCCTAACCGGGCCGTAGGTTAGTAGGCTACGACATGAATAAAAAAATAAAAAAATCCCTTCGCAATACTGTCACTCTTTTACATGCCATAAGTCGATATGCAGTTGTTAGATTGCATATAACATGTTTGCAATTTGGCAAGGTCTAAACTTCTTTTCTTAGGCATAACTGTCTGTCTGTCCCGTCCTCAACACGTATTGGCTTCAGCGGCTGCGGGCACAGCCTAAGCTCACTTCACTCATCTCATTCAACTCATCCTCATAGTGTCACACTATGAGCTCAGCTCAACCTGACACTCCAGGGGAGAATGACGACTGTCTTTAAACTGGCAGATAAAGTTGCTGCATTTAAAGCCAAGCTTGATTTGTGGGGACGACGAGTGGACAGGGGAGTATTCAATATGTTCCAAACATTAGTGGGGATTTTGGGAGAGACTGAGGCAGGGCCCATTCTCTCGCAGCTGGTGCGCGATCAACTTGTTGCGCTTTCAAATGAATACAAACATTACTTCCCATCCTCCAAAGATCCACGGCGAACGAATGAGTGGATCCGCAACCCATTTGTCAATGTCCCGAATCACTTGTCAGTGCAGGAGGAAGATCAATTGATCGAAATAGCAAATGATGGTGGTCTTAAAAGTGTGTTTGAGCAAACCTCTCTGGCGGGTTTTTGGATCAAAACCAAAGCGGAATATGCCGAGATATCCGTAAAAGCGCTGAAAACGTTGCTTCCATTTCCCACCACGTACCTATGCGAGGCAGGGTTTCGGCAATGACGGCAACTAAAACAAAATTGTGCAATCGATTGGACATTTCAAACACGCTAAGGGTGTCACTGTCTTCCATCAACCCCAGATGGAACCTTCTTGTTGCAGGGAAACAAGCACAGGGCTCCCGTTAACTGATTCGATACTTCAAAATGTGCATAACAGCAGGGGGATGGAAACGCAGCTAGTGTCTGACTACATGGTTCAGAGTAGAATAGGAATGTAATAAAACATACACCTTATACCATCATTAACAAACTGAATCCAACGTGCACCTTTTACTGTCATGGCAACACAAATAGAGTGAGATGGAGGTCTTGTGTTTGATAAGATGAGTGGTAATGGCGCTGCGATGCACGCAGACTGCCACGGTTTAGTTCAGTGCTGAGTTAAAGCGCGGCTGTATTGCTGCGCCGGTGTGATCGCTCTATTAGGAAACACGACCCACTTAAGTTCCCATGAAGACACTCCGCTTTGATCAGAAACTAAAACACTGGTTTGTACTTTGTGTAAAGTTTCAATGAAATGTCACAGCAGCACTAGCGCTATTCATGAGCATGTGAAGAAATGCACTATTCAGGATGACCCAGAGAAGAAGATAAATCCTTATTGGAGTATATTATCCAATCAGCAGCTGGTTATTATTAGTAGGTAATTGATTGATTGATTGATTGAGGAGGAGGAGGAGGAGGAGGAGGAGGAGGAGGAGGAGGAGGAGGAGGAGGAGGAGGAGGAGGAGGAGGTGGATGAGGAGGAGTTGGTTGGTGAGGAAAGAGATGTCGAGGCGCTGGCGTTAAAAACAGAAAAATACCCTCTATTTAATCAAAACATTAACAACTGATTAAAGGTGAGTGAATCTGTTCAGATTAATTGACACAGATGGATAGTACCTGACCAAGGACAACCTCACGTCTAATATAGGGTTGCGATCACATTTGTTAGGGTGCCACCAAATTAAAAGAAAAAAAGCCCTGAGAGAACATATTCTACGCATTTATTTAGACTCCTTAACTTTCTGGAGGTAAATCTGTTCAATGTCCTCTGATGTAGTACTTGTTGTGTAACTGTTTGAGATATTGCGAAAAACTGACCTGAGAGTTTCCAGTGTACAGTGTGGACTCCCCAGTCCAGCAGAGAGCAGCTTCACTCCTGAATCCTGCAGATCGTTGGTACTCAGATCCAGCTCTCTCAGACTAGAGGAGTTGGAGCTGAGAACTGAGGCCAGATCTTCACAGCATGTCTCTGACAGATGACAGCCAATCATCCTTTACAATAAACACAATATGTTAGGAACTGTGATTTAAATGACCTACATCTTTAACTTTAAACCTAATGAAATACGTGGGCATCAACCAATAACGTTATAGTGGCCAATAACGTAATAACTGCCAGTAAGGTCATTGAAATGTAATAAAGCCAATAACGAAATAACTTGCCAACAATGTAATAAAGTTGTTGAGCCAAAAACGTAATAACTTTTTGCAAATAATGTGATAACTTAATACGTTATTAGCTGCTTATATTAAAAAAATACTTTGAAAATGTAATAACTGAGCCAATAACGTAATAAATGAAGCATCACTTTATTTCATTTTATATTTCTGGAGAGAAACTGTCACACTTAGCCTTATTATTGCATCTTGCATCACATGTTTAAATATCTGACCTCACAGTTACCCTCCACCCTCCTACCCCCTCCATCCAGAGCAGGCCTTAAAGGACCAAAGAGTGAATTTGGATTAATATGTAACCCTTAGGGTTCTGTTATAGTACTCTGTGTATCCAACTCAGTGACCACGCAGACGCTTCAACGGAGTCGTGAGCTTTTTGAAGTTCTACTATAGTGGAACCTTAGGGTTACATATTAATCCAGATTCACTCTTTGCTCCTTTAAGGCATCCTGTGGAGGGGGTATGAGGGTGGAGGGGTCACTGTAAGGTCAGATATTTAAACATGGTACAAGATGAAAATACAATAAAGTGTTACCTCATATATTACATTACTGGCTCAGTTATTACATTTTCAAAGGTTTTTAATAAGATATGTTTTATTAATTGAAATACATTAGATCCTTAAATCTTAATTTGATAATCTGTGTAACTTTGACTTTTAACATAATAAAGTTATTGTCTTCATCTTTGATCGAAAAGTGGGTCAGTGGGTTTATTGTAATACATGTTATAAGTGAACCTACAGAGATGTTTTTGTTACTTATGACTTATATATTCTACTATAAGGTATATTGTGTTGTGTATTGTCATACATTATTATGAGTGAACCTACAGAGATCTTTTGGAGGCTTCAATCACTGGCAGCAGCCTCAGAAGACCCTCCTCTGAAGCTGAGTATTTCTTCAGGTCAAACACGTCCAGCTCCTCTTCTGATGACAGTAAGATGAAGACCAGAGCTGACCACTGAGCAGGAGAGACGTCTGTTTCGAAGAGACTTCCTGATGTCAGGGACTGCTGGATCTCCTCCACTAGAGAACAGTCGTTCAGCTCATTCAGACAGTGGAACAGATTGATGCTTCTCTCTGGAGAGAGATTACCACCTAACTTCTTCTTGATGTAAGACACTGCTTTCTTCTTGGTTTGTGAGCTACTTCTTGTCTTTCCCAGTAGACCTCGTAGGACAATCTGATTGGTCTCCAGAGAGAGGCCCAGGAGGAAGCGGAGGAACAAGTCCAGGTGTCCGTTCTTACTCTGTAAGGCCTTGTCCACGGCACTCTGATAGAAGAGGATGTGTTCATCTTCATTGGAGATGAGTTCATCTTCATCGTAGCTGAATTCATCATCGGAGAAGATGAGTTCATCTTGAACACACTCAGCAGGGATCTGATCTTCACCATAGGTGAAGATTAACTGTTCTTCTTTGAGCAGATTGACCCCAGTGTTGATAAAGGACCAGAAGACATAAAGGGCAGCCAGAAACTCCTGGAGGCTCAGATGGACAAAGCAGAACACCTTGTCCTGGTACAGCCCACACTCCTCTATAAAGATCTGGGTGAACACTCCTGAGTACACTGAGGCTGCTCTGATATCGATGTCACACTCTGTCAGGTCTGACTCGTAGAAGATCAGGTTGCCTTTCTCCAGCTGGTTAAAAGCCAGTTTTCCCAGAGTAACAATCATCTCCCTGCTCTCTGAACTCAAGTCTGGATCTGTTTCAGCTCTCCAATGGTACTTCCTGTCCCCCTGTATGGACTGAACCCTCAGGAAGTGGCTGTACATCTGAGTCACAGTCTTGGGCATCTCTTCTACTTTCTGGGATGTTTTGAAGAAGTCCTCCAGAACTGTAGCAGTGATCCAACAGAAGACTGGGATGTGACACATGATGTGGAGGCTTCGTGATTTCTTGACGTGGGAGATGATTGTGCTGGCCAGCGTCTCGTCTTTGAATCTATTCCTGAAGTAATCCTCCTTCTGTGGGTCGGTGAACCCTCTCACCTCTGTCACCATCTCAACACACTCAGCAGGGATCTGATTGGCTGCCGCAGGGCGTGTGGTTATCCAGATGCGAGCGGAGGGAAGCAGGTCGCCCCTGATGAGGTTTGTCAGCAGCACGTCCACCGAGGTGGACTTTGTGACATCAGTCCAGATCGGGTTTCTCTGGAAGTCCAGAGGATGTCGACACTCATCCAGACCATCCAAGATGAAGACAACTTGGAACCGGTGGAATCTGCAGATTCCTGCTTCTTTGGTCTCAATAAAGAAGTGCTGAAGAAGTTCCACCAAGCTAAACTCTTTCCCTTTCAGTAAGTTCAGCTCTCTAAAGGTGAGGAGAAATGTGAAGTGTATGTCCTGGTTGGTTTTGCCTTCAGCCCAGTCCAGAGTGAACTTGTGTGTTAAGACGGTTTTACCAATGCCGGCCACTCCCGTTGTCATTATTGTCCTGATTGGTTTATCTTTTCCAGGCAAGGGTTTAAAGATGTCCTCACATCTGATTGGTGTTTCTTCCTTGGCTGGTTTCCTGGAAGCGGTTTCAATCAGTCTGACCTCATGTCCCTTGTTGACCTCTCCACTGCCTCTCTCTGTGATGAAGATCTCTGTGTAGATGTCATTCAGATATGTTGGCTGTCCTGCTTTAGGGATTCCCTCAAACACACACCTGAACTTCTTCTCCAAATGAGACTTGATTTTCTGTTGACACTCGACAGCAGCAGATCCTAAATGAGAAAACAACAGAAGACATCAGTTAGTGGATGGTGGCATCAGTGGGAACATGTCAATATGTCCTGTTGAATAATCAACTTCATGATATTTAGTGGCTTCATAACTTGTGGTGGGAGAAGCTGGTCGGTACAAAGACTGCATGTTACAGATTCAAAAGGTTTAGGACTCTTAATTTTTTCCACAGCAATATGATTGGTCTAATGATAATAATAATGATATTGAATTGGTATAAAATGACATGCTGATATAACAAGATAGTGTTGCATCTCTTCCACTGAGTTATTCTGCTGTTGATCTGCAGTTTAGGTTTAATATTATTATTATTATTATTATTAATAATAATAATAATAATAATAACATTGAATAAAAAAATAATTCAAAGCGCCTTTCATGACACCCAAAGGTCGCCTTACATTACATAAAACAATCTTGAGTCAAAAACAGCAAAAGCTGCATCGCCAACAGCATGATCAAAATAAGACAAAAGACCCAGGTAGGAGGGGGTAAGAACAGTGAGGAGACCCAGGTAGGAGGGGGTAAGAACAGTGAGGAGACCCAGGTAGGAGGGGGTAAGAACAGTGAGGAGACCCAGGTAGGAGGGGTTAAGAACAGTGAGGAGACCCAGGTAGGAGGGGGTAAGAACAGTGAGGAGACCCAGGTAGGAGGGGGTAAGAACAGTGAGGAGACCAAGGTAGGAGGGGGTAAGAACAGTGAGGAGACCCAGGGAGGAGGGGGTAAGAACAGTGAGGAGACCCAGGTAGGAGGGGGTAAGAACAGTGAGGAGACCCATGTAGAGAGCCCTAGCACCCACGGTGCTGAGAGCCCTAGCACCCACAGTGCTGAGAGCCCTAGCACCCACGGTGCTGAGGCAGGGGATCAGGACGGAGAAGACAAGCTGAGGATGACGAAGGGAGCGGCAGGGCCTGTCCTCCTGGAGGAGGTTGGGGAGATGAGTGGGGGCAACGTTGTGGAGGGCTTTGTCGGTGAGCCAAAGGGTTTTAAGGTCAATCCGGTGTTGGACAGGGAGCCAGTGTAGTTGGACGAGAATGGGGGTGATGTGGCCGGGGGATTAGGTGCTGGTAATGAATGTTTAACATTCTTTAACCTGAGACCCCCACCATTACCCTACATACTGGATCAAACCATTTAACCTGATACCCCACAACAACCCTACATACTGGATCAAACCATTTAACCTGATACCCCACAACAACCCTACATACTGGATCAAACCATTTAACCTAATACCCAACAACAACCCTACATACTGGATCAAACCATTTAACCTAATACCCAACAACAACCCTACATACTGGATCAAACCATTTAACCCCGAAGAGGAAAGATTTTCTCCACATTGAAGTTGGAAATTTATTTAAGTCTCACATTATCTCACTTGAACTGTCACTTAGTCTTAACAGAACAAATAATAATCTCCTATTGCTCTCCAAAATATGTATTTCTTCTCTGTTTTCAAGTTAAGTCTCTTACCGGCCCACAGTTTGTCGGCCAGTTCCTCCTGGTTCATCTCCATCAGGCAGAGCTTTGTGATGTCCACCACTCCCTCTATGGCGCGCCTCCTCTGCTCCTCCTTCTTAACATCCTCCTCCTCCCTCTGACTCTCTGAGCATTGTAGGTAATCTGGTAAGAGAACCCTCCAGAGCTTCTTCAGCTCCTTGTCTAGAAAAGCGTGCGCGTTCTCCTCAGCCCTCTGGAAAAGAACAAACATCAAGGAGAACTTTACTCTGAACTCACTGAGGACATCAGAAGCATCTTTCCTGGATTCACGTCCCGCTGGACAAAAGATGCTTTCTAATGATCATGGAGAGCTGAAGTCAACGTCTTGGTGGACATTTACACACCTTGATGAGCTCTGTTTGATGCTGCTGTAGAGACTTAGCACTGGTGACCTTTGACCTCTCCTGGTGTCTGTGGGACACACACACACACACACACACACACACACACACACACACACACACACACACACACACACACACAGGTAAATTCTTCTTACAAGGCAGTTTTAAGATGAGAGCATTTCAGTTGTTTCAAGCTTTCAAGTCCTTAATTAGATATTATAACTTGCTTATGATATGTTTTTACTCTGAATAACCTAATGCTTTGAACTAGAATCTCAGAATTATAAATCTGTTTGATCAACACTATCGTACCAACTTTGTCAAAGTCATAGTCTAATTTAAGCATGTTATCTTTTCCTTCTCTTACATTAAGGACAGACAATGACCAAATGGAGCTCACTGTTCTACTGTCAGTCTTGACCACAGACCAGGGACGCGGGAAGTGGGGGTGCTTAGGGTGCTGCAGCACCCCCCTGGCGGTCCCTGGCTGTAACTGCAAGTGAGAACGTTTTCTGAACAAATCAATTTTTTTTTTTTTAGAGTAGAATTTTATCATACAACATGATTTTTCATGAAATTGTTGACATCCACCCTTTTTGTTATATTAATCATATTAGCATTTCATTTTATTTAGGACATTGTCTGTGTAGGTTGACGTAGGCTATGACGCAGAACGCAGAACAATGCTATGGGCGCGACGGGAAAATTCAAAATGTCAAGCTTGTTACAAGTGCAATGTGTCACAGAAAATAAGTATTTTCCAATTTTTTGGCCCCAAGAAGGCAAAACTTTGCGATCAAAACACCAGCCGGACATCCGATTCCCTGCATTCCGTATGTAATCTGTCCATAGCTGAATATGGTACTATGCTGAGTTTACATAAGCATGTTGGTGTTCAACATCTGTTGTAGTGCAAAACATTCTAAAACTGGTGTGAAATGTTGCTGGCCATATTAATAGACACGTTGAATGTTATCGTTTTGATTCTGGAATCCCGCACGTAAACTGGTTGCCAAAAAAAGAGCAAAGACGGACGGTTCACTTGACGGAGAAATCGTCACTTTCCTCATATCAGACAACTCGTAACTCTGGATGAAAATGAAGGCTTTCTTTTACTGTCACTTTCCTTTGTAAACCTTTAGAAATAACCTCCCGAATCCTTGTTATAAAGCTGTGTATAATCCCGGACCGCAACAGCTTGTCGGCATGTTGTTAGTGTGTGAAATTCAGCACAGTATCAGCCGAGTTGACTCTAATTTCCGCATTGTTTACTTGCTAACGTTTGTGAATAACAGTGGCTAGTTGACAGAGTTAGTCTTTTTACACACCAGAAGAGTGTTTATCAGAGCGGAGCCCTGAATGTGACGTCACCCGTCATCTCTTCTCTTTAAACATTGGGATGTTGCGCAGCATTTATTATGACGTCATTATATAGACTCTCTCTCAGCACCCCCCCACTCGGACTGACTTCCCGCGTCCCTGTCACAGACAGCAGTCATGCAGACCAAACACGGTAGAGAACAAAGACAGAACCTTGTTCATATCAGGGGAGCCTTACTGCTCAGGTCAGATGTATTGCTCTTCCTGAGTTTCTGGTCTGTCTGTTCACGTTGTGTTTTAAACGTGGTCGATACGACGACTGTGGAGCTAGAGTGACGTCAGAGTCACATTACGATACGACTGATCAACCTGAGGTCTGCTGCTGCTCTGGGCTTCAACACATACACACGCATTTCTTAATTAAATTAAAATTAAAATACAACCTATGGGTCAGTCTTTTTTCAGGATGTCCAATGTCAGGATATGCCGTTTACACACACGGCCCGTCGGGAGAATAGCGGGCTAATAGCGGGCTGTACGTCTATGTGTGAAAGCAGCTATAATAGCATTTAAGCACTAACACGTTGACATAAAAACACTCTTACGCCTGATTTCCAGCGGAGACGTACTGTGATGGAAAATCTACATGTTGTATTGTTTTGGTCTATATGAATTTAAGTTTTGTTGCTATTCTGTGTAATTTAAGATAGGGCCTACGTTCTACTCCATGGGGGTCATTTAAAGTGTAAACCGTCAAGGGTAGAGTGATGCATTTTTATTGCCTGCCCTTTCCTATGTTTCTTGTCATGTAAATCACCGTCCATGCAATCCTTTGATGTGTGGGCCTGTTTTCTCGACCCCCTGGCTAGCGTCAACCAAGCCAGGGGTTTAGATGACACGGCCGCTACCCCCTCCAATGGCATTCCCCACAGCTGCAGTTGTAAAGATAACCATCTGGTACACAAAGGCTTTTGGTATTGGGGGACCACCCCCTAATAAACCCAAACGAATAAGAACTCATTGATTGGAAGACTCAGTGGACTTCTCCCCAGCGTACCTTGAGTATGAAGTAACACGCAAAGAGAAGCTCCCATCTGGGGCCTCAGATTATTGTACTGTATGCCTGTTATGTTGTTTGTTGATGCATGTTGTGATGTATCTTTGTTCGTACTTTTATTACAAATATATATAACCACTAATTGTCAACAGTATTGTGTGCTTTTTGCATCTAAATATCTCATCTGCTTAGACGCAATATCTGATACAGAAATTGCCACGACAGTACGTGCCGCGGAACGGCTGAGAACTCTGCCCTGCGTCCAACCTCACCGGGGCGCGTAACGGCAGCGTAGCGCTGCCTTGCGAGCCAGCCGTATTCAAGCGAGATCACGAGATTAGGCGATAATCCTAAACCTAATGTTCTAGCCTTCCACTCCCAAAACTACTGCAATTAAATGCCAGGCTTTGTCCTTCCGCCCATTGTCATTATAAAAAGGATGATTTATTCATAAATTATTTCATGTTGCTGAACTTCAACAATGAGTCTCTCGTCGTCCGTGTTGCCGACCCTCTGAGACCCTTTGATTGATTGACTGCTGACCTGGTGCCTCCGGTCATGACGTAATAATGTTGATGTGAAGTTGTGATAGGCTGCATGAGCTGAGTATTGTGTTTTATTTAGAAAATTGACCGGATGCTCTATGGCTTTCACTTTTTCACTTCCTGCCCGGCTCGATCTGCTCTGTTGAAATTGACGCGGTTCAGCAACGGCTCGTGTCAAAAATAAAAGTGCTACGGAATGTTAGCGCTGCTGCGCGGCGCTCCTGGGACGCTGCTGAGACGTTCCGCAGCACGCCCGGTGGAAATGGACCCATTGATTAGAGTGGCAGCGATCAGCAGCGGTGACCGTGGCGCAGCCGTTCCGCAACGCCTGATTTTCCGGTGGAAATCAGGCGTTAGTACCCTTCATACTCTGATTGTTGATTCAAAATGCGTTTCGCTAACATAGAAAACGATTCAAATTCATACGATTCAAACAGCAGAATAAACGGCCTCAGCCATGAATCAATCAAGCACCAAGTGGTCCTGTGATCGGACGTTGTTATGTTCTGATTAATGATCGGCGGGCCGGATCAAGATGATCCGCGGGCCGCCAGTTGAACAGCCCTGATGTATTGGCTGAATCCTCACCTTTCCTTAGAAGGTTGGTGATTTCCATCTTTAAAGTTGAAAGGTATATCCATAGACCAGTCACTCTTCATGGAGACACAGCTGGATCCAGGGGAGTCTGCTCTCTGCGCTGGGCTTCAACACACACACACACACACACACACACACACACACACACACACCTTTTAATTACACTGCAGTTTTCACACTGACAAGATAATTCCTCTTACAAGGCAGTTTGAGGTGAGATCATTTCACTTGTTTCAAGCTTTCAAGTCCTTTATTATCTTAATTAGATATTATAACTTGTTAATATGTTTTTACTCTGAATAACCTAATGCTTTGAACTAGAATCACAGAATTATAAATGCTTGATCAACACTATCGTACCAACTTTGTCAAAGTCATAGTGTAATTTCAGCATGTTATCTTTTCCTTCTCTTATATTAAGAACAGACAATGACCAAATGGAGGTCACTGTTCTACTGTCAATCTTGACCACAGACAGCCGTCCTGCAGACCAAACACAGTAGAGAACAAAGGCAGAACCCTGTTCATATCAGGGGAGCCTTACTGCTCAGGTCAGATGTATTGCTCTTCATGAGTTTCTGGTCTGGCTGTTCACATTGTGTTTTAAACGTGGCCGATACGACGACTGTGGAGCTAGAGTGACGTCAGAGTGACATTACGATACGACTGATCAACCTGAGGTCGGCTGCTGCTCTGGGCTTCAACACACACGCATTTCTATATACATGTGCAGTTTTTAACTCATGTATTGTAATTATTGTATGATGTGTACTTTTAGGGTTACTATAAGACCCATCATTTAGCGTTCACCACAAATGAGTCTGAAAAGCAGTGTCAACATTAAAGTACTTTAAACCATTCAGCGAACAAAAGGCAACAGGCTGATTATCGTTTAGGGTTCAACTCAACATGAAACACGGCCACTCAAATGGTGTGAAATGCTGACATTCTACTGCTCATTCACATATAAGGTAATTAACATTTCCGCCAGGTAAAATACAACCTATGGGTGATCTTTTTTCAGGATGTCCAACGTCAGGATATGTCGTTTACATACACGGCCCGTCGGGAGAATAGCGGGCTAATAGCGGGCTGTACGTCTATGAGTGAAAGCAGCTAGAAGGGCATTTAAGCACTAACATGTTGACATTAAAACACACTTAGTACCCTTCATACTGTGAGTGTTGATTCACAATGCGTTTAGCTGACATAGAAAATGATTCAAATTCATACGATTCAAACAGCAGACTTAACGGCCTCAGCCATGAATCAATCCAGCACCAAGTGGTCCTGTGATCGGACGTTGTTTATGTTCTGATTAATGATCGGCGGGCCGGATCAAGATGATCCGCGGGCCGCCAGTTGAACAGCCCTGATGTATTGGCTGAATCCTCACCTTTCCCTAGATGGTTGGTGATCATCCATAGAGCGGTCACTCTTCATGGAGACACAGCTGGGTCCAGGGGAGTCTGCTCTCTCCCACTGGACTCTTCTAGAAAAACAAGAACCAGGATTTATGGACGTTTAATAGAAGCTGTATCTTTTTGATCTCTGATAAATCCTCACCTCTTCTCAATAGACTGATTTCCATCTTTAAACTTAACAGGTACATCCATAGACCGGTCACTCTTCATGGAGACACAGCTGGGTCCAGGGGAGTCTGCTCTCTGCTGCTGTACTCTTCTAGAAAAACAAGAACCAGGATTTATGGACGGTTGATAGAATTAGTATCTTTATGATCTCTGATAAATCCTCACCTCTTCTCAATAGACTGATTTCCATCTTTAAACCAGCTGGGTCCAGGGGAGTCTGCTCTCTGCTGCCTCTTTCTGAAAAACAAACATCATCTGGAAGTTAGGATTTGTGGATATCTTTTCGTTTTATCATTTATTGCAGGGCTACTCAACTACTTTCTCATGACTTTCGATTTCAACAATCTTTCCCAGATTGTTGAAATGGAAATATGTCCATATTGTCCATGATTTTTTTTTAGTTAATATAATTTATGTTTGAAATTGTAAATAATTATACTTGAAGAAAATACTTTTGTTTTGAGAATTTTTGCGGACAGGCTGAAAATGAAGTTATTAGCCGTTTTCACACATGTCCTACGTCTTTTCTCTGCATTTGTACATCAGGAGGTTCGACCGTGAGGGTCATTCACACTTATTCACACTTGTTGCCCGATATGCTGACTTTTTTGTCGCTCAGACATCATTAGAATCTCCGGCTGTTTTAGGGGGGTGGGCTTGCAAGGGTTGGGATATGAAGTAGGGTCTAAATTATCCAGAGGCGGGATAAGGGCCGCTGTCACTCTCTCTGTTTTGGTTTGACCGCAGACAGCACGGAGGCAGATCGGGCAAAACTCATCTCAAATGTTGCTGCAGCGATGCATCATATATTCCGTTGCATCCACGACATCCGCATCGATCAATAAAAGATTGGAGCATGAGTTAGTGACAAATAGAAGAAACTACGAAGAAGAAAGGCGTCATGAATCACTGCGTTAGAGGAGAAAGAAGGCGCATTTTTTTGCTTCATTTCACATGTAACCAACACTGGGACGAATGTAGTTGATTCCTGTGATTAACTGAGAAAACAGGGGATGGAAGGCCGGGACCCTATAATGTTCAGCTAACTGTTAATTATAATTATTACGAGAGTAGCGTATGTGTGTGCGCGCGAATGGCAGTATGTGTGTGTGAGTGGACGAGCGAGGAGAGCGAGCGGTAGCGTGTGTCAGTCTAGTGAAGTAATGAACCAGTCTGGTTGTGTCTGTGCAAACGTATACTGTAAAGTTAGTGAAACTAAGAATAAAGTACCCAGCCTGTCAAGAATCGGTGGCCGCTTCATTCGGACCATATTCCGACCTCTAAGCAGACCCACTGCCGGTCAAAGTGAAGGGTGTTCCCCCCCGAGAGAACATCGGCCCTGGAGGGAACGTCTCCCCTGTGCTCCTCGACTACGGTCTGGGAGCCCACAGCAGGAAAGGTGGAACATAATAATAAAAATAACATTTTATATATACGTGTGCAGCTGTGACCTCATGTACTGTAATTTATTGTATGATGTGTACTTTTAGGGATACTATAAGACCTATCATTTAGCGTTCACCACGAATGACTCTGAAAAGCAGTGCCAACATTAAACTATTTTTAAACCATTCAGCGAACAAAAGGCAACAGGCTGATTATCGTTTAGGGTGCCACTCAACATGCAACACTTCCACTCAAATGGTGTGAATTGCCGACATTCTACTGCTCATTCACATATAAGGTAATTAACATTTCCGCCGGCTAAAATACAACCTATGGGTCAGTCTTTTTTCAGGATGTCCAATGTCAGGATGTGTCGTTCACACACACGGCCCGTCGGGAGAATAGCGGGCTAATAGCGGGCTGTACGTCTATGAGTGAAAGCAGCTAGAATGGCATTTAAGCACTAACATGTTGACATAAAAACACACTTAGTACCCTTCATACTGTGAGTGTTGATTCACAATGCGTTTAGCTAACATAGAAAACTATTCAAATTCATGCGATTCAAACAGCAGACTAAACGGCCTCAGCCATGAATCAATCCAGCACCAAGTGGTCCTGTGATCGGACGTTGTTATGTTCTGATTAATGATCGGCGGGCCG
>NC_044051.1:954316-959316 GCF_902167405.1 Gadus morhua | reverse complement strand
TGTCTGCTATCAACAGTTCACCAATTCCTGTTCACCAAGGTTCAGTGACAGTCACGTCCAGAAGTTCGTTGAAAGAGTTGGTCAACGGATTAGACGACGAGATAAACAGAATCATGGCTACCATCTGTGGGCGACCTACTTTTTTTCTGTTTATCAATTTGGTACTTTGTCACTAGGTGGTAGAGACCAGGGGCGTTGCTAGACCTAGAGTTTTACTGGGGCACAGGCCCCCAACTGCCAACATTTTTTTTTTTACGTGTGCACAATATGAAATAGATGGATACAGAAGGTTATGTACGAGCTTCAAAATCATTGTCACTGTCATACTGTAGGCTATATTAAAGCACTGGTAAAGGTAAAGACGCAAAGATGGATTCATGAGTACCGTACAATTATATTTATTTAAACACATACACATCTCAAAGATTTACAAATAAGGTAACTGACAAATAAACAAAAAGTCTCTTTATGACCTTCACCTCTTTATCAGGAGAAGTCTACACATCTATATTTATTTAGAAGCTGTGTGGAAACAGCATAATTTTGCCAGAACGACATGTACTAAAAAGGCAAGAAACAAGGTTTAAAACTAATAGAATTTCTGACTTAAGGTGAGGTGGCTCATTGTCACCAATCAACCTGGAAAATGTTATGGAACCATCAAAGCTCTTAAATTAAACTAAATAAGGCCATACACTACTGCATAGAGCCTTTTTAAATGATAATATTTTCACTATTAAGCTGTATCGCCGCGCCTTCATGGTGGCAAAGCGGTCAATAACGTGGCTTTGACTCACTTTGCATAGTTGCTCCTTTTCAATGGACAAAAGAGAAAGTTGGTGAAGCCTTCCTTGCCCCATGGTGGACCTAAGCCAGGTGTGGAGCCTTCTCGACACACTGAAAGATCGCTCACAACTACAACTGTTTACAGGAATTGTGAGTACAATGATCTGAATTATCTGTGTCAGTGTTGGGAACATTGTTGGATCCAGTATGTTAAAAACACCCTGTATATCCATAATTTCCTTTTTTGTGTTAAGGAAGTTTTTGTCCACTAAAACTTCAAGTTTTGAATACAGACAATTTTTCATTCATTATTCATTTTCCGCGTGTGTGCGTGCACGCATGGTGTGTGTGTGTGTGTGTGTGTGTGTGTGTGTGTGTGTGTGTGTGTGTGTGTGTGTGTGTGTGTGTGTGTGTGTGTGTGTGTGTGTGTGTGTGTGTGTGTGTGTGTGTGTGTGTGTGTGTGCTATAAAACTACAGGCTACAGACGCTCAGTATTGAAAAACTGGTGCTAATTATATGGGCAACATTCTTTAACAGCAATCAAGTTGTCATTGTTTGTGTCAAACAAGTTGTGAATTTGTTGTAACGTTAAAAAAGGAGATGACTTACTCTGGGCTGTTTCCAGCTCCCGTGGTTTCCAACGAAACATGATCAACAAAAAAACAAGGAATTGAAAGCTACTTACAATATGCCTAGGTTACATTAATTTCCCCTGATGGCAGCAATGTTCCACTTTCAGCTGGAATTCACGGTACATCAAAACCACACGTCTTCTTTAGATTTTAGTTCCCTTTATTTATTCACACAGTTCAGCAGCGGCATTTATTCAGAATCAGAGCCCAAATTAAAGCTGCATTTAGGGCGACTATCACTACCCAGCAGAAAAATAGATGCACTATAAATGGTTTTGTATAGCAGTCACGAACATGAGCATAGTTGTGGAAATGCTGGTGTTAGAAAACAAAGTTGACGGGAATTAAAGTGCTGCACATCGACTGTACAAATGTAGATTATTCATCACAAGAATTTTAATTCAGAAATCGAATAGGCTAATTAACTCTGAATTGTGAGATAAAATTCAGCATTCTGATAATAAAGTCAGAATACTTGGATAAAATCTGAATTCTGATAATTAAATCCAGCATTAAAGGTTCATTTAAGAAGGTTCTCCCCAGTCATTTGTCGCCTGGTCGCAGTGTCAAGTTTTTTTTTTTAAAGTAGTTCACTAGTCATAGCGTGCAAATAAATTGCAGTGTCAGAATTCGGAGAATTTTGTCAGCATTCAGATTTCTCAGAATTCTCTTATGCTGCAAATTAAAGCGCTACTACTAGCAAACTAGTTTCAGCGTGACTGGAGAGAACTTCCTTAAATTAACCTTTAATGCTAGATTTGCATCAACGCTATTGTGTGAATTAGTATGGTTCTCTTTCATGGAAGCCGGAAGTGGGAGATTCCTTATTTTTTTTACCATTATTGTTTTATTAACAAATATCTCCTACAGGGGATTGATAAAGTTCTATCTAGACTATTGAACAGAAAGAAACACTTGGTCATACTTTACACACTTTACCACTGAAACATTCAGAAGAGTCACGTGGACGAATCCGTAAATAACTGATTTTTTTCATTGGTTGTTGCGTTAAATCTTACCCAGATACAGTAGGGGTATTTTCTGATTGGCTTTTATGTAGCCCCTTTCGTTTTTTGATTGGCTGGTAAGAGGCAGGCTCGACTGAAGACTCCAGAGGCAGCAGGAGATGCACTTGATGAATCCTGCCGATTCCATAGCGAGAGCGGCGCTTCTGCAGATGAATTTAATAATGATCAATGGAATTTTACTGGGGCACTGGAGACTTTTACTGGGGCACGTGCCCCAGTAAAAAGGGGCTGACGACGCCTCTGGTAGAGACCCAAAGACGCTAGTGCTAGCAGCAGGCTAGCCTCTCTCTGAAGACGTCCCTGTGCTCCCTCGTAGCGTAGCGTAGCGGTGGACACACGTGACAAGTGACGTCTCCCCACAAGTGACTGACCGGTTGATCATGGCTGATCGGATCAACTGGGGCTTATCAGGGCCAAGTTAACTTTTTAACATAAACATATCAGTGTTTTTAGATACGGTTTACATTTGGTTGTTGTAGCCTACATGAACAATGCAAAGACAGTGGATCACTTTCACGTTTCATGACATTTACATTTACATTGAGGGCATTTTGCCGGCGCTTTTATCCAAAACAACGTACAACGGTCGATACACACATTCCCACACCGATGGCGGAGTCCACCACGCAGGGCGACAGCCGGCTGGTCAGCAGCGGTCAGGGGGAGGCGTCTCCCTCAGGGGGACAGCCGGCTGGTCAGCAGCGGTCAGGGGGAGGCGTCTCACTCAGGGGGACAGCCGGCTGGTCAGCAGCGGTCAGGGGGAGGCGTCTCACTCAGGGGGACAGCCGGCTGGTCAGCAGCGGTCAGGGGGAGGCGTCTCCCTCAGGGGGACAGCCGGCTGGTCAGCAGCGGTCAGGGGGAGGCGTCTCCCTCAGGGGGACAGCCGGCTGGTCAGCAGCGGTCAGGGGGAGACGTCTCACTCAGGGGGACAGCCGGCTGGTCAGCAGCGGTCAGGGGGAGGCGTCTCACTCAGGGGGACAGCCGGCTGGTCAGCAGCGGTCAGGGGGAGGCGTCTCCTCCTGACCGCTGCCCTCAGGTTCAAGAGTCAAGTGGATGTGGGTATTTAAACGCACACACACACACACACACACACACACACACACACACACACACACACACAAACACACACACACACCTCAGCCCTAACCCAACCCAACCCAACCCCCACACACACACACACACACACACACACACACACACACACACACACACACACACACACACACACACACACACACACACACACCACAGCCCTAACCCAACCCAACACACACACGCACACACACACACACACCACAGCCCTAACCCAACCCAACCCCCACACACACACACACACACACACACACACACACACACACACACACACACACACCTCAGCCCTAACCCAACCCAACAGACACACGCACACACACGGCATCAAATACTCAAATCAGTCCAAACTGTGCGAGATGGTGTGTATAACACCAACGTCCATGGTAGTGTGAAATAAAACAGAGAATTCCACCATGGCTTATACTATAAGAATCTAGAATCCATTACACGCTAAAGTATGGAAGGCAGTCTTCCATGGAAACCAATGGTTCTGTGGTATTTCTGGCCCTGGGATTGTTGGAGATACTGCACCTGAGGTCAATCGGTGTCAGACAGGCTGCAGCCCAGGCTGTTGGGCCCTGAGACCCAACACAGCACCTCTCTCTCTCTCTCTCTCTCTCTCTCTCTCTCTCTCTCTCTCTCTCTCTCTCTCTCTCTCTCTCTCTCTCTCTCTCTCTCTCTCTCTCTCTCTCTCTCTCTCTCTCTCTCTCTCTCTCTCTCTCTCTCTCTCTCCCTCCCCCTCTCTCTACCTCGAGAGGTATTTTATTGTGAGAGGGATATTACTCTGTGTGGTAATAACCTCCCTCCACACACTGATGAAGAGGTGACGGAGACTCCTTGACCTTCCTCGCGGCCCGCCCGCCCGTCGGCTGCGGGCCGGTAGTTCTCCGGCGGTCCCGCCACATCCCCCTTCTGACGCCAAGGTGGGGGCGGCGAGGGGGGGGCCAGACGAGAGCCGGGGGGTTGTTCGGTCACAACCCGCGGGCCCCGCACGCCGCGAGACCCCCAGAGCGCCCTTTATCTAACACACGCGCAGACACTGAAACACACACACGCCGTGACGCACAGCCGGACAGCCTCGAAGGGCCCTTTGTGCCCCCCCCCCCGAGGCTAAATGGGAGGGGGGGCGGCCCCCCGGAACACCACGGCGCGGCCGGGACCGCCACAGTACCTCCAGAGGGGAGGGGTGTTCCTAAAGTCCTACTGATCCATTCCCTACCCTTCCTCTTGTTCACCGTGCTCTCAGTGATCCACGGTACCTGAAGGAACATGTGGTCCTGGTGACTAACGTCATCGTCAGGACGTTCTGATAGGAGGGAACCTGACAGGTGACAGGCGTCCGTCAGTAAAGACGGCCCGCGGGCAGCAGCAGCATGATGGGGTCAGTGTGTTGTTGGAGGGGATCCGGTGCAAAAGAATGAAATTAAATGAATGCCCTTGTTCATTTATACATGTTCAGATT